>NW_025335761.1:55409622-55670361 GCF_004798865.1 Varanus komodoensis
GCTTCATTTTGTACTCCAAGGCCAAACTTGCCTGTTATTCCGGTTATCTTTTGGTTTCCTACTTTAGCATTCCAATCCTCCATGATGATAAGGACATCATTTTTTGGAGTTAATTCTAGAAGGTGCTGTAGGCCTTCATAGAACTGGTCAACTTCAGCCTCTTCAGCACCAGTGGTTGGGGCATAGACTTGGACTACTATGATGTTGAATGGTTTGCCTTGGATTCGAACTGAGATCGTTCTGTCATTTTGGAGATTGTACCCCAGTACTGCTTTTCCTACTCTTTTATTGACTATGAAGGCTACTCCATTTCTTCTGAGGGATTCTTGCCCGCAGTAGTATACCCGATGGTCATCTGAATTAAATTCACCCATTTCTGTAGATTTTAGTTCACTGATTCCTAAAATGTCGATGTTCAGTCTTGTCATCTCTTGTTTTTGACCACATCCAGCTTGCCTTGATTCATGGATCTTACATTCCAGGTTCCTATGGAGTATAGATCTTTGCAGCATCGGACTCTCCTTTTACCACCAGATACATCAGCCACTGAGTGTCCTTTCAGCTTTGACCCAGTCGCTTCATTCTTTCTGGTGCTATTAGTACTAGCCCTCCGCTCTTCCCCAGTAGCATATTGGACACCTTCCGACCTGAGGGGCTCATCTTCCGGCGTCCTATCTTTTTGCCTTTTGGTACTGTCCATGGGGTTTTCATGGCAAAGATACTGGAGTGGGTTGCCATTTCCTTCTCCAGTGGATCAGAGCTCTCTGCTATGACCTGTCCATCTTGGGTGGCCCTGCACGGCATAGCTCATAGTTTCATTGAGCTACGCAAGCCCCTTCGCCACGACAAGGCAGTGATCCATGAAGGAGCTTCCTCCATAGGGACTATTATTCATTCATTTCCTTCTTCCCTACGTCTAAATTTCTGCTTTTTCAAGAATATGCCCATTGATCCAAAAATGCATTGAATTGTCTGAAGGTTTAATACCCATCACAATGCATATAATTTCTAGGAAACAAAAACACCCCAATATTGCGTTCATCATTTGAAGGTGGACAATTCTCTAGATACTCTTTCATGCATAGGGAATTGCATTTAGTCGGAGGAAGGGCCAGTCCTGCAATGAGGCAGAGTGACATGCCTGCCTCAGGTGGAAGATGCTCAAGGCAGAGTGTAGCAATATTATGTCAGGCAGAGTTATGCCTGCCTCTTCACATGGGCAAAGCCAGGTGAAGACCTTTTTATTTAAGCGGCATTTTAACTGTTAATATTTTTGGATTTTATCTGGCCAGGGCGGCTTATTTTATATTGTATTTTTGTATTTTTATTCTAATGTTTATATTTTTTAATTTAATATTATAATTATTTTTAATTTATTGTTGTAAGCCGCCCCGAGGCTTCGGCAAATGGGGCGGCATAAAAATGTTTTAATAAATAAAATAATAATAAAATAAGTAGGAGTGGGGAGAATCAGCTGGGAGGGACTGCTCTGAGAACAGGACAGCCCAGCAGAATTCGGCGTCCCAATCACCACAGCACTGGAGCGCCTTACCCCAAGGTGTGGCTCTATTTGTGGAGATGTCCCATTCTCAGATCATCCCCGGCAAAGCAGCTCCCAAGTTCTGCCAGAGTGATTCGCTCCCAGCTGGAACCAGAGTCGATGGACTATAGATCAGCACTGCAGCCTTTGGTTCTGCCCAGGCATGCCGGTCACCTCCTTGTCCGCTCAAGTGCACTTCAGGACATGTGCCCTGTTGGTGTAGCAGAGAGACTTTAGTAGCCAAACTTGGCTCGTGATGGCAGTGGTCAAAGAGAGGAGCCTCCTCCATCCCTGCAGTGTCCCCAGGGATGCCACCTGGGGCGACGTGAGGAAAGCAAGCAGGAGGAGGGAGGGAAGCTACCATGATGAGCCTCCTTGTCTGGCTCACTGCAGCTACTTGGCATGGCACAGAAATCCCTCTTAGTGGACTGTTGCGATGTGACAATCCTTCTGGGAACCCACCCCTTTTCTGTCTTTTGGACTTCTTCTCATGCTCAGGCATCACCTAGGAAGTGAGCTGAGAAGCAGTCCTCAAACGCTTGTTGGAAACCGGCAACTTTCTTTTGCAGCATGTGTAGCTCAGACAAAGACTGCAAGTCAAGAGTGTGGAAGAGGGACTCCGCTTGCACAATGCTTGCCTTGCAGGCACCCACACAAGTACTTGGCCTGCTCACCAAGCCATGAGGCAGCAGCCCGAAGTCTGGGGATCCAAGGCCAGGGACTCCAATGGGTTCCCCTCTCCTGAACTGATTCCTCATATATCCCTCCCTGCAAAAACCCCAATCCCATTCAGTATCTAAAGGCCATAGATTATTCCTTTAGTTGGGTTGTGTCAAATGTTTTATCAGAATACACAAAATTTTGCAAAGTTCTTTGTGTTTGGGAGAGAAAGAAATTGGTTCTTTTCATCCAATGAAATGTGAGAGAGAGCAAAGCAGAAAGATGCCTTCTTCTCTAGGCCTGGTAGAGGGCTCCTTGACTTTCTCCATCAACCACACAAAAAAGCTCATGCGTTGGCTGGCTTTTCACTTTTTTTTTATAACCTCAACTGCTACTCTGATAGCAGCTTGGCTGTTGACAGACAAGGTACAGAAGAGGGGTGGTAAAGAACCCTTATAGTTTCCCTGAAAATCAGTGGCACTTTTCAAGCATTAAAGCTTGGAAACCTTCAATGCTTTCAGAAACCCTCAGTGGGAGAGGCCCAGATGGACATGTGTTTGTTTCTGTTCATTTCTTATCAAGACATTATCAGCTTGGACCTTTCAGATTTGTGCATGGACTTTTGCACAATCTCTGGTTGAAGTCCAAGGGTACATTTTTGAGCTTAAAAGGTGATACCTGGATCAACAAATAAATGTTCAACAGGATTCAAAGGATTTGAGAAATGCACATGAAAAAAAATTGTACTGTTGAAAATGTGCATGGATATACTTTAATCAGAGCATGCAGGTGGTGCAGTGGTTTAAACCGCTGTGCTGCTGGGCTGGTTGATCGAAAGGTCGCCAGTTTGAGTCTGCACAATGGGGTGAGTTCCCGTTGCTCCATCCCAGCTCTTGCCAACCTTGCAGCTCGAAAGCATGCAAATGCAAGTAGATAAAAAGGTCCCACTTTGGTGGGAGGGTAACAGCGTTCCGTGCACTTCGGTGTTTAGTCATGCTGGCCACATGATCATGGAGACTGTCTGGACAAACGCTGGCTCTCTCAGCTAGGAAACGGAGATGAGCACCACCCCCTAGAGCCAGGCATGACTGGACTTAACGTCAAGGGACTTTACCTTTACCTATACTTTAATCAATGGGAGAAGATGGCCCACTTTTCAAAAATGCTTAAGACTGATGCATATATTTGGAAAATGTGCATAAGATATACATGGATTTGCTTGTCAAATGGAAAACAGAACAAAATTGAAAATCTGATAGACTTTAGTCGATGCAGACTTGTGCAAAACATAGGTACGATTTAGGCAAAATGCTCCCACACTTTGTGAAACAACATACCTTCAGTTTGCACCATCTGCATAATTTTGGTTCTGCAGTTCACATTCATTGTGCAAATTGCAGCCATATTTTATACAAATTTCCCCGTCTTGATTTTTTAATGCAAATCACCTCATGCTTTAAAAGAGAACATTTCTATTCCTACCCTGCTGCTGATTTGACCAACTTTACAAGCTCCATCAGGCCACCCAACATGCACAATGACCAAGGATGTTGGAAGTTATAGTTCAAAATGGTTAGAGGACATCAAGTCCATCAGGACCACCCTTACATAAAAGATATGCATCACTCCCAAAGTAGTTGTGGTCTTCTTAAAACACTTTAAGCTCATAAACTGGCATCCAAACAGCATTTTGTCCAAGGAAGGTCCTTTGTATTTACTTCAGATAAATGTTTCTATCGGTCTTGAAATTTGTCCTGCAGAATGATCCCTGATATGCCTCATATTTAATTTTAGTTGATTTTATTTGAGGTGAGGGTGTCTCAAAGAAAGATGCTTCCAAGAAATCCTCAGGGACATGCTTCTCCAAACATGGCTTCATTTCTCCAGGACACTACAAGCCAATGTAATCTTCAAGCTGTTGCTTCTCCATAATAATAGAGCCCAACTACCTGAGCTTCAATTTCATCTTAAGCCTGTCCTTGAGACTAGTTGCTTCAAACCTCCGATATCCATAGAGATGCTGTTTGCTGTTTACCAGAGCACACACATCCTTTCCTTTTAATTCATATGCAAAAAGCTTTGGGGAGTTTTCAATAGAAAAGATGTCACACAATAGCAGATGCCCTGGCATTGTGCAGTGTTCCTGTCTGATACTTCAGCAAAATAGAGCCTTTTTGCTCAGAATACAGAATAAATACATATTTAGTCTGCATTCAGTGCAGACTTGATTCGCTTTTTTAATCAGAATTTTAAGTGCATCTTGTCTGTGCAATCAAAGGGGGATTTAGGAAAATGTAAGGCAGTCCTCAAGTTATGCTTACCCAGAGTATGGGTGTTCGGCAACTAACAATGACACTCCATCTCTTGCAACACGCACCTAATGGCAAACACTGAGCCAGAAATCATAATGTGGGATTGGTTGTCTTGCACAGGCGTATTTGTAATCATGTAAGTATTCTTCTATGACTATAGACAAAGATTGACTCCAGCTTGTTAGAGTTGCCCAGCACACTAAGCCTGGCAAAAGCCCAAATGTTGCCCATATGTTCTGTTCTTACCAACAATTATAAGATGAAAAGTCTTTCATATGGCAGTGCTTTGGAGCAGAGTTGAGCCAAAACGAATCAGTCTTTTTGGCTAACATTTTGGGCAATGTCAAATGATGCTTCTGTGTTGCTTTTCTTTTTTCCCTGAACATCTTCTAAAATATTGACCCGTTCATCTGCATGTGTTTCCACTCTCAGTGGACTTCATTTACCTCGTTGATATCACCATGTAGTCAAATCTAATTGGCTGTATTGCACTGGGATGCTGTTCCGCTCGCAATATGATCCCTGATTGTTTAGGATAACCTGTGTGGCTAATTGAAGAAGAAGAATATCAAGGGGAAACATCAGGGCCAATCGGCATACAAAAAAGATGACTATTAAAAAAATCAGAGTCATCAGCCGATATATCTAGCAGGGATGTCAGAAAAAGTGGAAATTGATGCAAATGACTTCAGAGTTCTAGGAATTTCAGCCGTGGATTCATCGGTCGATTGTCATCTTGGGTGTCCTGCAGATTCTGTCACTTTTGTTACATTGTTTAAAAATTTACTTTCTAGAACTGTAGTATAACAAAAAATTCTAAGAGCCCTGTTCTTACTCACAGCAGTCCAGACTCTTTGCTTAGTGGTTTTTAGCCAGGCAGCTGAATGCATGGAAGATTGTGGAACATCATGTGGGTCTTCTAAGCTTCCCAGGAAGCATTTTTGGCAAGAAGTCAGTGCTGTGAAAGTGGGTAGAGCTTTACATTAAAAAAGTAATTAAACAAAACACCAGGAATATTTTTTTTTAAAAAAAGCATCAGGAAGAAGAACAAATTGCTACCAAATAGGGTGAACATTTGCATGAAATTTGCATGTTGTGAGCAGAGCTGGCTGGAGCCAGAGGTCAGACTAGATGGCCCAGGAGGACCCTTCTGACTTGCTCTGTTTTTATGTTTCTAAATGGTAACTTCCAGACAGAAATGTAGTACATCTTGTCACAGAGTGAAGACTGTGGTCAAGTGACCTATAACAGTTATCATTCTTTATCTTTGAACTGGACCCGGAGAAGGGAGTCCTTTAAGCAGAGGATGCTGTCAACCAAAGGATGGCCCTCTCTCAACCTTTCAGATGGACAGCTGCCCTTTAAAAAGAGGATCCATGGTCACCTTAGCTGCTTTTTCATGGTAAGATCTCTATGCAAAGTGCTTGGCAGATCCAAATGTATCTGAAGAGCTGTGCTTTCCTTGGTTCTGGACCTGATTATATGAGAAAGCTGCCCACATGGGCAGGCGCCCCCAATTTCACAGGTGGACTCCTGCACCGAGCAGCAGATTGGACCCGATGGCCCAGCTGATCACTTCCAACTCTATTGTTCTGTAATTTGATGAGATGCACAGAACCCCACCAGCTCCCACAATGAGCTTCTGGAGCAGTGATGGCAAAGCTTTTAGAGACCAAGTGCCCAAACTGCAACTCAGATCCCACTTATTTATTGCTAAGTGCCAACCCTGCAATAAAACCTGAATGCTGAGGTTTTAGTTTAGAACAAACAACTCATACATTAGCATCTTTTGTCTTGAAAAAAAAAAACAATAGCAGAGCTCTCAAGGATACAAGCAGCTTTTTATTGAATGCTTTTGCACAATTAATGTGATATTTGCTGTTATATGCATGCTGATAATTTGTCAAACCTTGGCTCATATGTGGTTAGTTTGAGAGCAACACATGCAGCACCGATGCTTGTATCGGATTTGATATAATTCAAAGATCACTCACATGATCACAAGCATAAGATGATCCAAGCAAAGTAATCCCTGGCTGCTCACTGACCGGCCATGCGAAAGCTCCAGGAGTCATGGCTAATGAGTGACACCATTGCCCGGCGCCCTTAATCTTTCCGAATATGCATGTGGCTGCTGGGGCAATTGCGTTCGGACAGAGGAGGCTCTGTGTGCCCCTTCGGGCACGCGTGCCATAGGCTCGCCATCACTGTTCTAGAAGACCCCACCATGTTCTCTCTGATCTTTTAATATAGTTCTGTCTTGCAGATGAAGTGGGGTTCCCGGGTATTGGACATCTTGAACAAAAGACGGGAAACCCCCCCTTGGAGTCACATGGCAATCATCTGGATGTTTAGAAGCTATTGGCCTGTTGGTGTATTTCTTTTTCCTTATAAACACAACTCAGAAGCCAAGGATAATTTCATCTTTGCTACACTATTTTTTCCTCTATTGACTAAACTTCAAATGCAGATGATTATATATTAGCAACTGGCACATACTGAAACCTTTTCCTGCTTGTCAGTCAACCTGCATATTAATTCAGGATAGATTTCCTACTGGTTTAATTCCCTAACAACAGTAAAATGTACAGGCAAATATGTTGGACTGTAAAAAAAAAGAAGTGTACATTTAAGCTGTAATTAAGTAAATGGCTGTTATTTCTACTTGGCACGTTTCTTTTCTAGCAAGGCTGTGGAGTCTATTGGTGTATTACAGACGAACGACGTGGTCTGGGGGATGCATTGCAATGTGGAACTCCAGGATTTCATTACACATCAGCCTCAGTGTTCATGTTCAAATGAAATTTTTATCCCCTCTTTCTCTCCTCATCATGAATCAAAGAAGAGTATAGATTTGCAGTACAATTTTTCTAAAAGGAATAAAACTAGATCAGTTCTGAAGACCCACTCTTGGGTACAGCACGTCCGCAACATTTTTGCTCCGTGCAGAGGATAACCTGAGTTACTCTCCTCACACTAATTGACACTGTAATTAGCAACTTACTTTCCCATTTGTTCTATGTGTGTATCCAGCTTTTTTCCCCTTTGGCAAAGAACCAGTGCAGCTTACGCAGTCCCCTTTCTTCTCACAACAACCCTGCCAGGTAGGCTAAGCTGAGAGTGAGAGCTTCATGGGTGTGGGGACTACAACATGGATCTCCTGAGCCTCATTCCAAAACTCTGTAGCCCAGGCACTGCACCACATGGATGCCAGTTTCTCCAGTCCTTGACTGTCGTGTTCTGCTGTTGCAAACACAAAACAGTTCTTTCCTTTATAGAAATGATCTGTCTCAGATTTGATCTTCCTCTTCTTCTTCCAAAAAGGCAAAAAACCAACCACCCCAAAAAACAAAAAAGCAAAATGCATTAATGTAAGCTATAGCAGGAATAATCCATGTTTAACTATGGAATTCACTGTCACAGGATGTAGTGATGGTCACCAATCAGGACGGTATTTGTTTGTTCGTTTATTAGATTTATATCCTGCCTTTTTCTTTGTAAATAACTCAAGTAGGGTTGCATAATTGTTTTCCTCCTGCTCTCAACCACCCTGTGCAGGAGGCTGGGCTGAGTGTCTGTGTCTGGCCCAAAGTCACCCAGCTGGCACCATGGCTGAGTGGGGACTAGAACCCAGATCGCCTGAGTCCCAGTCCCAGCTCTTGACCACTGCACCACACTGGCTTTAAAAGGAGATTGGCCAGGCTCATGAGGGAGGAGGCCATCTGTGGCTACTGGCCTTGCTGGCTATGGGCCCCCTCCTTCCCCGGAGATGGCATGCTTGCCTGCACCAGATGCTGAGGAGTTGGGCCAGGTGGAAATCTGCCGGAGGGATCCTGTGGGCAGCTGGTTTGCCACAGTTTACTTGGAACACTGGACTAGATGGAGCTCGACCTTGGATCTGACCCAGCATGGATGTTCTTAAGAAGAGAATCTCAGACTGAAGGATGAGTTAAAACTAAGATTAGAAAAATGAGCATCTGGAGGAAAGTAAAATCAACTTACTTATCCATCCATTCATCCCTAATCACCAATTTCAGTGGTACCCCAATACTGTCATGCCTGGTAGTTGTAACAATACAGTGGCATCCATGACAGCTCCAAAGTACGGCTCGCCCACTTCAATGGGGCTCGTGCACAGGCATTTGGCTATATAATTGCAGCCTTTGAAGAGTGCAATATAAGCTTGTGGGCAGATGGGTGCTCTGGGCACCAAGTTTGCAACTGAAGCCCTTGCCTGTATGCTGCACTGCTAAAGAACCTTTCCCTTCCACGCCCTGCGGCTGAACCATGCATACCATCACCAGCATGGTGAGGCACTTGCCAAGAGCTCACACCCACAAAAGCCTTCCAGCCCCAAGTTTCCCCTGCTCTTCAGCATTGCAAACTGCTCCTTTACCTGCCTTTTGCCCAAGCAGGGGCAGTGGCGAGAAACTCGAGATGCCTCTGCATACCTGCTCTTTGGGTTCCACAGAAGAACTAAAAAGGTGGGGTATAAGTGCAATATTGTAACAACAACAACAAGGGCCTGTCCAGGATGCAAGCTGCAGCAATAGCAGGAAAGAAGAGGGCAGGGAGAAGGTCACCCCCTTGAGGGTGTCTTGCTCAAAGGTGCTCATATATCTGGGACTGGTCCTGCAACCTGTTGCACTAGTGTTTGGGACTACAATTCCCATAAACTCCAGCTAAGCTTGGAAACGTTCAAAGAATATGGAAACTATAGTCCAAAGGATATAAAAGGCTCCTTGGTGCCTGTTTGTGTGGTTGTGGTTATGTGTGGTCATGCCGTCTCTGACTCATGGCGTTCCCATGAATGAAAGCCCTCCAACATGCCCCATGGAGGACACTTCTGCTCAGCACTTCTAAATTCCAGTCTGTGGCTTCTTTTATCCATGGCATATTTGCTTTTCCCTTTCTCTTCCCTTGTTGCCTTTCTCACCTCTGCATGAAATTAATATTCAACAGGATACATTTTAGACTCTGTTGGAAAAATCCAATGGCTAAGGGGTTAAGCGTTACTCCTTTTTAGTAATATTACAGTAGATAGATTTTATGAGAAAGAAGCAAAGAATTGGCTGTGTTTAACTGTGCTTACAATTAATTAACTTTTAGTCCTGTTCATTAATTTTTTTATTGATTAAGCACAGTCTTTTTCAAGTTATGAAGTTGGAAATCGATGAATACCAAGTGGGATGATTTCAGATCTAAACTACTTAAAATATAGGTTAGTCGAATTATTATGATATAGTTTAACATCCCGGCATGCTAAATGGGGTTAGCTCGTTCTATCCTCTCAAGAATCTTGTGAGGTAGGGTGGACTGAAAAGAGTTACACAAGGGCACCAATGAGCTGCATGACTGAGTGGGGATTTGAACCCACGCTTGCAGGATGTCATGTCATGGATGAGTTTATGGACTTAAAAGTTCAGATGCAACCGTTAGACAGTTTGAGTATTCACAGGTACTTTCAGAGTGTCACAATTAAAAGTGCTTGTGTGGTGGGCTGGGACTCAGGAGGCCTGGGTTCTGGTCCCCACAGCCACGAAATCCACTGGGTGCCTTGGGGCCAGTCATTGGCTCTCAGCTTAACCTGCCTTGCAAGGTTGTTGTTAGGATACAATGGAGAAGAGGAGGACTATCCAAAACATCCTGTGCTCCTTGCAAGAAAAGGAAAGCAGAATATAAATGTAATAATAGTGAGGATGATGATGATGCATGCGGGATGAAGTTATAATGTCCTCATCAGCAACTGTGAAGTGAAGCCACTTGAAATCCTACTAAACAGAATGACCTCACCGTACATGGACAGCTCAAAGTGCTAATTCATACTAGGATACAAAAAGGCCCTAAATATACAGAGAGAGGCCTCTGGTCATACGTTACAGAGGACAGTCTTGCTGTGAGCAAGGATGGGAGAATCAGCAATGCCTGAATTCATAAAGGTTCTCCAGGTTCCATCTACTTCATTTCCATTCCTGATGTTGATGTTACGCTTCAAGCATTTTCATTGCTGTGGTTGTGGTGTTTCCTCGAGGCACACAGAAAAACATGCATGTGACCATGTGTTTTTAAAGTCAGCACCCAAAATGTATACACTTTCCTCTTGACAAAGCATCAAAGGGTGCATTTTCCTAATGTGGAACCATCCTCACGAGCTGGGCAACGTGTGGGCAGCTTTGCTGGCAAAATATGTTTATTTATTTATTTAGGAGACTTCTATGCCGCCCTATTCGCCAAAGACTCGGGGCGGCTCACAACCTGTTCATGTTCATCTGCACATTTGGGGAAGTTCTGGTGACAAACCAACCAAAATGTATCTATGTATTTATTCTACTGCCCAATAGCCAAAACTCTCTGGGCAGTTTGTAACAGCACATTGAAAATACAATAAAATACACCAGGTGAAAGAATATCAAAATATCATAAAATTACAATACAACATATAAAACCAAATTTTGAACATCTTTTAAAAATATAATAACTAGAAGAAAATCTTAAGACCTGTTTGAAAAAGTAGCAGACTCCAGCAGACTAACTGAATGCTGTGCGACAGAGGACAATTTTTATTTGGTGCCAAAAGATAGTTAAGCTGGGACAGGGTGGGCCTCAGTGGGGAGTTTGTTTCAGAACTGGGGGTTATTCCATGACCACTGAAAAGGCTGTTCTCCTTGATGCCACCATCCAAACCTCTCTTCGAGGTGGCAGTCAGAGGTAGGCCTCAGATCTTGATGGTAGCTTCTGAGTAGATGAAGGCTGGGAGAGGCTTCTGTCATTTACTGAGGTCCCAAGCTGTGTAGGGCTGTAAAGGTTAAAACCAGCACCTTCCGTTGGGCTTAGAAGCATACAGTGCAAGCAGCCCAGAAGTGGTGTCATGGGATCAGAAGGTTTGATCCCTGTTCTTCATCTGGCAGCCGCATTTTACACAAGTTGCAGCTTCCGAACAGTCTTCAAGGGCAGCCCCTCAGACTGCACTGAAGTAGTTTGGCGATTACTAGAGGACAGAGCCCTGATAGCAGGTGATTTCTGTCCAGACAGGGACATGCCCGGGCCCCCACAACTCTGAGCTGTACAAAAGGAAGCTCTTTTCTTTCTCACTCAAATAGAAGGGAGTTCAAAATACTTAGTTTTGGTAGGACTGTGTTCCATGTTTTTAGACTTCCTGGTTTAAGGGAGAAAACATCTTTTATAAAAGTTTTGGCTTCACTTTTTTGTATCATGAAATCACTATGATTAACTATAATTAACCAAGCCCTTCCATTCCACAAAAGATCATTATAACAATCAGTGATACTTGTGTTTCTGCATTAGATTCCATTTTTATATTTCTTATAAAATGAGCAATGCATTTTTCATACTTCTTTGCCCTATTCCCTTTGAGTTTCCAATGAATGAGAATCACTTACATGTCATGGAGAAATCAGATGGGAATTAGGCTGAATTTAACCAGTGCTCTGTAAGGCATTAAAAAGTGAGCCTTCTTTCTACAGAGTCCAATCACTGTGTATATATTACATTTTGCCTTATTCCTTGCAATGGATCGAAGCCCTACGGCACTGCAAATGAGTCACCCCAAGCCGGATGACACTTTACCAGCCTTGGCATCCACGAACCCGCATTAACCAACGATGTGGGTATTTCATTTTAAGTGGGGAGAATGAAGGATATTGCTCGAAGTCAGGGAAGAAAAGAAACGGCTTAATACAGGTAGCATACAAAGGAAGAGCTTCCAAGCCTAATTGCTTTTTCTCCAAGAATATTTTTTTAAAGGAGACTTTAGAAATGATATACACTTTAATGAGTTCCTTTTCCAAGTGCTTGCCCTTATTCTTTCAATTATGCCCCTTCTTCCAGAGTGTAGGCTGATTACTTTGTGCTGCCTGTGTTATTAATTGCTGAATTCATGTGGCCTGTTTTGGATTCCTGAGTTCAGTAGGGGGAAAAGAAACCATTGTGAATGGAGATTAATTTTTTTCTAGCAGACTTAAGGGACTGGCTGTTATGCTGTTATTATTACTATTATTCTTTAGCATGAAATGCTATGAGAGTAGAGTGCCTCTCATGCCACAAGACCCCCCCCTCCCTCTTTTGTGCTTAACGCGGATTTACAAGGCTGACTGTGGGGAGGGAAAAGAGATCTGCTCTGCCAGCAGGGTGCTGGGATGTATGAGGAATTCATTTCAGTTCCTAATCAGGATGCATCCCGATCTGCAGCTGGAGTACACACAGCTCTGAGCTTGCAATGGGTGTGCCTCGGCACTTGATCATCCTGATGCATAGCCTACATCATGGACACGATTAGGACTGAAACTGAAGGGACAGAATGGATTACTATAGGGAAAGGTGTCAGACAAGGCTGTATTTAATCTCCCTATCTGTTCAATCTGTATTCAGAACACATTATGAAGAAAGCTGGCTTAGGATCAGAGGAGGGAGTGAAAACTGGAGAAGGCAGAATAATTTAAGATATGCAGATGATACCATCTTACTGGCAGAAAGTAGCAATGCCTTGAAACGACTCCTGATGGAAGTGAAAGAAATAAATGCAGGATTGCAGCTAGACACTAAGAAAACCAAAATCATGACTCCAGAAGATCATCATTAACATCATCAATGAACGAATTGCAATTGTGAAAGATGTCGTATACCTTGGCTCAATTCTCCACTGAAAGGGAATTCAAGAAATTCAAAGTCCAAGACTTGGAAGGCAATAATGAAGGAACTAGAAAAGATCATCAAGTGGAAGGTCATTTCACTGGAAACCAAACCTCGCCAGGTGTAGCGATGCTTCCCTGGAGAACAAAGCCAAGGTCATCCACCTGATTGTATTTCTGATTGCTATGTATGGGGTGTGAAAACTGGGCAGTGAAGAAAACTGACAGGCAGAAAATTGATGCTTTTGAGATGTAGTGCTGGAGGAGGGCTTTGGCCCTGGACCAACAGAAAGACAAACCAATCAATTCTAGATCAAATCATCCAGAACTTTTCCTGGAAGCAAAAACAGCAAAGCCGAAGCTGTCATTCTTTGGTCTCATCATGCGAAGATGAGATTCCCTAGAGAAGACAATCATGCTGGGGACAGTGTGAAAGCAGCAGAAGAAGAGGAAAGACCAACAATGAGATGGATCAGTTCCATAAAGAAAGTCACAGGCTTGAGTCGGAATGTGTGAGGAACACGGGAATCCATCAGATTCCCAGTGCTTGGCTCCCAAGACTCTGGCCTGCTTTGTTGCGGCTGTGAATCTGAGTTCCCACTGAGCATGTCGGGTGTTTATGTGGTGCTTGCCAGGAACCCAGAAATGCTGCACAAGTGTTGCCATTGCCACTGCTCTCCTTCCCCTTCCCCTTCCCCTTCCCCTTCCCCTTCCCCTTCCCCTTCCCCAACACATCTCCCAAATGCATGCTAGAGGTGGTAGGATCAAGTCCTTACCCACCTATTTGGATCAGCCTCGTTTGCAGTGGGTCAAAGAAGCAATAGCGTCTTTGTTTCCAGCAGAAGAGCTAGAAGGAAAGGGGGATGCCATGGATCCAACGTCTCAATGCATTCAGGAAAGGCGACAGCTCTGTGTGGCAATGCATCCCACTCATCTCTTCCTCTGCCATTCTTCTTCTGGCTTCAGAATTTTCCAGTCTCCTCCCTCCAGAAATTCTGTGAACGATGAAGTTACCCTGACCATGCAGTGCTTTCTCCAGCACAGGCGTTTCCTCTTTGCTGCCTCTGAAGGAGCTGGTTTCTGCTCCTGATGAATTTTCTTTTGTCCATGGTTGTACCGAGTGTATACTTCTGTTTGTTTTGGGCTAGCTTCTTGCACAAGCTTAATTTATATTATTACATCTAGCATCTTTTTGAGAAGCTGGGCATGGAAATCCTGTATATGAAATATTCGAAGCCTTTGGGATATTTTGGGTCTAGGTCTGATCTTGATAAGGCATCGTTCACCCAAGGCTTTCCTCACAAGTAATTTGCAGAGCTTAACTTGACAGCTAGAAACTGGAAATGGGGGAACCAGTGTGAAGCAAGTTCCTCTAATATTAACTTTGTCACAGCAATCCCAGCTAATATATTTCTAATTCTATTACTATTTTTGCTTTATTTCTCTTTGCTTATCCTGTGGCTTACTCAGTAGAACTGTGATGTTCAGAGCTTCTTTCTGTTTGAATTTGTGTAGCTTGGGTTAGTTTTGGTTATAGAAAAAATGACAGCTTCTTCATAAGAATCAGGACACCTGTTGTTGTTGTTTTTTATAAAAATAGGAAGGATAATCAACATAATATTCCCACACAAAGTACTATAAAGAAGGGATATTATCATTATTGAAATACATAATTTTGGCTGGAAGCAAGATCTTTATAACCTTATGCCCTTGGTAAATCTTATCTACCTTGCTTACTGAAGGTAGGTAGGTTGGTAGGTAGAAGACAGACAGACAGACAGACAGACAGACAGATAATTGATCAAACACTGATAGAACATTTGTGTTGGTTAGAGTAATTAAGAGTCCAATAAAAGAGTCTAAGGAGAGGGAGAATATGCAAAGTTGTTTGGGGAACATGGACAGGGGTTTGCTTACACGGGTGGGCTCACCGGGAGTCATTGAGACAGAAAGAGTGCCGGTAGGTCAGTGCCCGGGTCCATCTAATCCAGCATTCTGCTCCCACAGCTGCAACAGCATCCTCCCACCCCATGTTCCCCAGCAACCGCTGCTCCTAGGCATACTGCCTCTGCTGTCGGCAGTAGCATAGAGCCATCGGGGCTAATAGACATGTGTAGCTGCATCCTCCAGGGATTTGTCCATTACGTAGATAAATTGTCCATTCTGTGCTGCCATGGGGTCTCCTGAGCATGCAAGAGCTGCTGCTGGGCCAAAGTCCTGCGCAAAGGCCCCTGTACTGCTTCAATTGGGGACTTCTGAGCCTTAGAACATCCCCTTCTGTCTCCCCCTCAGCTGTTTTCGAGGGGAGAAGTTTAAAATGACCAGCCAATGCCACAATGTAACTTACTCACTCATTATCCAGTTGGAAAAACCCAGGAATTGATTTTGTGTGGAAAAGCTACCAGATTCCTTGGGTTCAGCTTTCCAGACTCCAGCCTGCTTTGCAGCGGCCCTGGGTCCAAGCTCGTGGAGAGTGCGCCCCGTGAGCCATTCCGTCGTGCTCACTCAGGCAGCGGCAGCCACGCGAGGGAAAGAAGCTGGGCGGCAGGGAAGGCCAACTGGCGGGCCTGGTCGTTGTGCCCCCTTTCCACCCACGCCACCAGCAGCCACGGTGCGTGGGGAAGCAGGTCGGTCCCCAGGAATGGCAGCTTGCAGGTGCCCTCTTTCTGCTCCTGCCAGGAAGGTCGCTGGTTTTGCAACTGGGCCCACAAGCATTAGCAGACTCACACTTGGTTCAGCTTTCTTTGCAGGACCAGAAGAAGAACAAGTGCAAGGATTGGAAACACAGAAACAGAGCGAGTCAGAAGGGGTCTTCTGGGTATCTAGTCTGACCCCCGGCTCCAGCCGGCTTCGGTCATGACATGCCCACCATGTGCACGTCCAGTCTATCCTTGAACACCCGCACCGATGGGGCCTCAGCGACCTCTCGTGGAAGCCCATTCCACACCCTCAGGGTCCAAACCATCAGGAAGTGCTTCCTGGCATCTAAATTGAACCTTGGTTCCCTGAGCTTCGCTCTGTTGGGGCACGTCCTGCCCTCCTCTGCAGGCGAGAACAAGCCTCTACCCAGCTCCGTGTGACACCCCCTCATGTACCTATATGTCACCAACAGATCCCCTCTGAGTCTCCTCTTCTCCACGCTGAAAAAAACCCGGTTCCCTCAATCTTGCCTCGCACGGCTTTCCCTGCAATCCGGCCACCATCCTAGTGGCTCTTTGAAGGACAGATTCCCAAAGGGTTATATGCCTCTGTGTGTGTTTGTTGCCAGGAATGAGTGAAAGGAGAGGCATTAGATCAGAATGACATGAACGTCGTAACCATGTAGATGAAGCAACAAACAGGGAAAGGAAGCCTTGTCTTTGCTTGCATGCTTGTAGCTCTGCTCTCAAGATAAGTAAAACACTGCTGTTCATGACAAGGTTTGTTTAAAAGAAAACAATGCAGAATGAGTAACTTGGAAAATTTGTGTGTGCTCAGCTATGCTTTGCTGCTACGCTTTGTGACATGCATAAATTTCTGGCAAAATGCCGACAGGGTGCACGCTCGTGAGACTTTCTGCCTTGCACATGTGTGTGCTTCTTTCTAACACAACCGTTGCTTTTCTTAATTTCCAGCACATCTGCTTATCTGCTTAGGCTCTGGCAGTGAATAATATGAACATGCCCGTCTGTTTTCGCAAAGCACTTTTGCTCTTCCATTCCCAGCACCACTTTCCAAGCCCGTGGAACTGTTAAGGTGTGAACGGAGCCTCATTAACTCATGGAAAGAGAAATCAGCCTGCGGCAGAGGAGTTTGGGGTGGATACTTTGCCTCTGATGTCCTCCTACTGCATGTCAGGCATGTTAAGCCCCAAGACAACAAATGTCTTAAGTATTAGTAAGTATAAGGTATCAGGTAATGGTATGTAAGGGTGACCTTTCAATATGTAGTGGGATGGAGGAACAATTCACCTGTCTGTTCTGCAGACAACCGGATTACAGCAAATGTGCGATTCGGTGTAGAGTTTATGAGTCAATTTTTTTCTCTGGCGTAATCACCAGGCTTATTCAGAAAGGCTTATAGAAATGTAAAAGCATCATTTGGGGGAGGTGGGGGAGGTCGAGATGTTAAACGGCCACCCTGAGGGTGAAGAAAATTACTAAGCATGAGCCGTAATGACTCAAGTGAACTCCCTACAGGCCGCCTAGCCTAGTCCAGGTAACTTTATTAACTCTGAATATGCACAGGAGGCAGAGGGCTGCTGGCAAAGGTAAGAGTTAGAAAAGATGGTCGTTGCATTTTTTAAAGCTGATCTAATTTTAAAGCAACCCTCATTCTATTTATTGCTATTTTTATTGGAGCAGAAAGAGTTTGACTGTGTTTTCTGATTGTTATTAATTATTCTTATTAGCTTGCTTTCTCTTTCTCATATCTTGACATAGAGTGTTTAAACTAGGATTCCAGAGCATTGTCACATGGTGTGCAGAGACATGTGGGCAATGGGAACCAGGTGAAGTGGTTAAGATCGCTGCACTGGGACTCAGGAGATCGGGGTTCTAGTCCCCACCTGGCCATGGAGACAACTGGGTAATTTTGGACCAGTCCCAGACTCTCAGCCCAGCCTACCTCACAGGGTTGTTGTCTTGGGTCTTTTGCAAGAGGAAGAAAGGTGGGATATCAATGATGTAACTTCAATGTAACAACAGCAGTGACTGAGATTGCCACAACTCCCCGGTCATTTCCCGGCTACTTTTCCTGTGCCAGTTCCTGCTCACATTTGCAAACACTTGTGCACGGAACATATGTGCAGATCAAGATATCCCCAATTGGTGCTCATTTGCACAAATTGGATTAGCACTTTAAAAAGGTGTCCATGAACTGGCTTGAGTTTCACTGCACTAGTGCACAGCTAACCTTCCAGAATCTGGGAAGCCGAATCGTGAAAATCTATCAGATTTTCACCCTCTTTTGAACTCTTCCTATATTCTCACCTCCATGTTTATATGCAAAATAAAAAATGGGAGGTCAATAGAAATTTGTTTACTCGAAACAATTTAGCATTCAAGTAAAATACAGTAGCAACTTCTTATCAGGGATCTGTGAAGTACAGTTCCATTTCCCAATGGAACTGGGAAATGAAATGACTGTTAAGTCCATTTAATCCTGTGCCATGGATATGACCTCTGTCCCATAGCAGGCACATGGAATTGATGCATCTTAAGCTCTTGATCTTCCCCCCAACATTCTTTTATCCCTGCCCCCACTGCGTTGCAAATATATTTGCTTCAGTCTGCATGGACTGCTGATTCTGAATTTTGTGAAGAATTCTAAGCACCCAGCAGGCAAATGAGACACTTGCCCCACGTAATAATTACCAGCTGGGAAAATGTGTACATTTCAACGAAACACATATTTGATGGGTACATTAGGGAAGTGTACATAACAATGAAGACAGATTTGCATGGGGGGGCACCAAAGCTTGCAACCTGGCAGGGACTCAAGTTGGAATGAGCTTTGAGATGGAATTTGGAAAATTTCAGGGAGCTGCGATTTGCCAGTGATTTAAACAATCCTGGCAACGGAGAGATGCTTGGCCTCTCTTCTCCTGCACTGCTGAAGAACATGGAGAGAAGAACCGGGAGGCAGCGTGTATGAAAAGAAACAGCTTTGGGCCGTTTATGACTGCAGAGATCCCTAGCTTGGATGCTGAAGCTGTAGTCAAAATGGAAAGTGATCCATCTGGGGAGAAACAGATGTTGCACCGGCATGTCCCGGTACTCCACGTCCTCCTCTGAGCTTCAGAATCCCCGTGGGATCATCTTATTTTGCACAGCGATCATTAGACATGTTCAAAGCCTCACACCAAGACTTCCTGATCAATGGATTGACTTCGGTGCTGTCAATCACCGGCTACCGCTGGACTCTCTGCGTGTTATTGAAGAGCAATGCGCAGCTGCTGCTTCTGCTGCTGGCGTTCCTCCCTTCGGCCTCTGCCACCGAATTCCCCAGGGGGCTCCTCCGTGCTCTTATATAGCATCTCTATTCATCAGCAAAGACAGAGGCCTGATTGAAAAAGCAATTGCTGCATCTATTAATTTGCATGGGTTCTTGAATATGCATCTCTTACTTAAAAAGAGAGAAAGAAAGGCAAGGCAAGGCAAGAAATTCTTTGTTTCATTTCTAAGTTAGTTAAACCATGAAAGCTAGGGAACATGTAGGGGACTAAAAGTCTAAGACTTAGGGCTTTTTTTTTTTTTAATTGTCATTACAATGAAAAGTTGTGCTGCTGCGTGGAGCTGAGGAAGCCCTGATTCAGGAAGCCCATTTGGCCACAGTGGATAAGGCAATGACTGAGTTCACGTGATATGAAAAGCCACACTGGATATTTTAATCCTTGTTGTGTCTTCTGGACCCAGTCATGGTATTGCAGCATGGTATGCATGGTTTTAGACGCCATCGTAAGAAACAATGGTTTGCTCTATGGTTTCAGTGTATCACATTGGTTTCTTGCAACATCCAAGACCATCTTTGTGATTTCCATGATTCTGAAATTCAAGTACCACAGAGTACCTGGAAACAGTGGCCATTCCAGAAGCTTCTCCACTCATATAGAAACATAATGAGTCATAAGGGGTCTCCTGGGCCATCTAGTCTGACCCCTCCTCCAGCCAGCTTCACTCATGTAATCCCAGTCTGAAAAAGACCCAGTTGGCTATAACATCCTTCCTGGGCCCTTCATTACAGGAGGGATATAGCCAGGTTAGGGTCAGTGCAGCGCAGGGCCACAAGGTTGGTGGCCGGTTTGCAGGGGATGCTGTATGAGGGGAGACTGAGGGAACTGGGTCTCTTCAACCTGGAGAAGAGGAGACTCAGAGGGTCTGAGTCTGTTGGCGACATGCAGGTATGTGAGGGGATGTCACATGGAGGTGGGTAGAGGCCTGTTCTCCCCTGCAGAGGAAGGCAGGACGCGCTGCAACGGAGCAAAGCTCAGGGAGCCAAGGTTCCATTTGGATGCCAGGAAGCACTTCCTGACAGTCAGGACCCCGAGAGTGTGGAATGGGCTTCCACGGGAGGTGGTTGAAGTCCCATCGGTGCGGGTGTTCAAGGATAGGCTGGACATGCACATGGTGGGCATGTTGTGAGTGAAGCCGGCTGGAGCCGGGAGTCAAACTAGATGGCCCGGGAGATCCCTTCTGACTCGCTCCGTTTCTGTTTCATTTCCCTCAATCGCTCCTCATATGTCCCATATGCTCCCTCTCAACCCGGCTCCCATTCTTGGCCTCTCCTGCCCATCCCTGCCTAGTAACAGGCAAGTCACTGCTTGCTTCATCCTATTGTCTCCTCTCTGTTTCCATCCCTTTCCATATTCTCTGATGTCATCCAGAGGCTCAAATATGTAAGAGTTTCAGAAGACATGTTGTATTTTTCTGGCAAGGGAGGGGGAAGAAGGGCAGGTCTTCAGGCTCATCCGAAGGTATAGGAGGGCAAATGAGTGAGACAAGAGGAAGAGGGACCAGCATGCAGGATCATGGGAAATGAAGCTGATGGAGCAGGAATTGGCTTGGAGCTGTGGAAGGAAGCGAGAGCCAGAGTTTTGGACTGGGGATCTGGGAGACCCAGGTATGCCCCCACTTGGCCATGAAGCTCACTGGGTGACTTTGGACCAGTCACTCGCTCTCAGCCCAGCCTACCTCACAGGGTTGTTGTTGTGAGGATAAAAAATGAAGTAGAGGAGAACTATGCTAAAGCACTTTGGGTTCTTCCCAAGAGGAAAACAGTGGGCTACTAATGTGCTGTAATGTAAACAGAGGCAATTCTGATGGGACGAGGAAGGAATGAGGGAGGAAGTTGTGATACCAGGACATTTTGGTGCCAGCCCCGAGCCAAAAGAAGAAAGAGGGGGATTTGGATGTAATGCTGCACAGATGGATTCTAAAGGACATGGCTTCTGGGAACGAGTACTTCCTGAAGCCCCCTGGATATCAGGGGCTCTAATATGAGGAGGAAACGGTGGGTGGGGGGAGCAAGGGAAGTGGGTGCATGGGTGTTAGAAAAGGCTGTGGAAAAGGGGGTGGCAAAAATCAAGCCTCCATGTCTAATCATTACGGTGGGGAGAGGGAAGGATGCTTCCCAGGAGGCAGGGGTGGACACCAGAATATCATTCATTCATTCATTCATTCATTCATTCATTCATTCATTCAAGACATTTGTATGCCGACCTTTGCAAGAGCCTCAGGATGGCTTACAGGAATAAAATTCCAAAATACATAACAATTTATTATTATTATTAGATAATAAAATTATCTAATAATAGATATTATAACTACTAATTAATAATAAGAACATAAACATTCCACAGTATATCCTCTCTTAGTTAATAAAAATAATAAAAGATAAAAATGCAACTGTATACAAATTCACAGTATTAATAAAATAGTTTTAGTTGTTAAAATGAAGGTTAAATAAAAAGGTCTTCATCTGGTGCCAAAAGGAGAAGAGGGTTGGCACCAGGCGGAGCATGTTCCATAGTCTGGGTGCCACCGCAGAGAAGGCCCTCCTCCGCATGGATATCCTCTGTACCTCCCTCAAAGAGGTAAACATTTGCTAAAGGCATGGCCAGGGAGACAAAGGGCAAAGTTTTCTGTGGGAATAAAGTGGCGAGGAACAAACTAATTGATGTGCTTGAGTCAGATCTACTGTGAAGAAAGAGTGGGGGAACAGGAGAGGCAGGTGGGTAAAGAGGCTGGGATGGAGAGAAGAATTGCGGTGGGAAAGGGTGATTTCTGGGGGGGGGGATTGCTCATTGGAGGGGAAGCGGGGGGGGGAGGAGGTGGGAGGGGGGGGGGGGGGGGGTGACCCAGAGCATTCCCAGGGAACTGTGTGGCCCAAACAGGAAGAGGCAGGCAACACAGGCAAGGGGCGGCATTGCGAGTGTGGCAGCCAGTGGGACGTATTCCTACGGTGGGAGGCTGGAGCAGGGAGGACGCAAACCGTGAGAGCGTAGAAACCACTTGATGGGCTGTCAGGCAGATCAGGGTCAAAAGCCATGGACCACGGTAACCAGTGAGGTTGCTTGCTGCCACAGGGGAAGCGACCCAGTGCGCACCACTCTTTACTCCTGCATCTGCAAAGAGGATGATTCCCGCCATGGGAAATACTATACTACTGTTTAGCACACACTCTTCGGTAAGGCTCTCTCCAGAGTACCACCAGGAAAGGACAGGGCCTGTGATGTGGTGGCTCCCTGCCTTTGGAATATTCTCCCCAGGGAAGTTTGACTGACACCAGCAGTGCCATCTTTTAAGCAACAGTTCAAGCCATTTGGATTGGTTCTCATTTTATTTATTCCATTGCTATACAGCCCAGTGTCTAAAGTTCCTTGGGAGAGTCGGAAAAATTCATGAAAACACAAATAATAATACAAATATGAAGAGCATAGAAATCTCAATATTAAAAAAAATAGAATCAACATTTTGAGCAGGTTAAAAAAGAGCAATACAACTAGACTAGTATGAAAAGCCCTCATGTGTCATTAGATGCCAATGGATGCCTCAGAGCAAAGGGCAGCATTTACCTGGATTCAAAAAATAACAGAGCTGACACCAGGGGGCAGCACTTGGGAGATCAGTCCATAAGTGCAGAGGGGCCACCACTGAGAAGGTCCTCTTCCTTGTTGCTTCCCTCTGCATCTCCTGCAGAGGTTGCCCTTGGAGGAAGGTTTGGATCTTGAGCATAGTGCCTCATCCAGGAAAGCTTTGCTGTCTCTGCTCAGCAGTTCAAACACTGTGATGCCTCTGTTTCATTGCACGAGGGAGGATAAGGTTCAGATGTGCTGCTCTTGGTATGCCCCAGAAACTGTCAAAATGAAGGATGGCCTTGAATTTGTAATGAGTCAGTTTCCCCCCCATTTTGCAGCTCTCCCATCCTAGTTTCCTGTGAGGCCAGGCACCCCCCCATTCCTTGACAGCACCCCAAGTCCTTGCTGACTTCCTCTCTCTGCCAGTCCCCATGTCGGCAGAGGGGGAAGGAAGCATCTTTGACTGCATTGCAACCTCCAGCTGTATGCTTAATGTGTGTGTGTGTGTGGGGGGGGTGTTGCACATACATTGGAACCGAGCCTTCTGAGATTGCAGCCACAGTTGTGTAGAACACCTTGTTACATCTTCTTTCCTAGCATTCTGCCTTGATTGTCGTCTTGCTCTCCAGCCCTTTACTCTGTGTTTAACAGAATCTTCTGAACTCAGATGCCTGAGTTGGGCTGTTTGCTGAAGCACCCAAAGGAGCCATTTTCTACTTGCTGAGCCTCTTGGATCATGTCACAAATCGGTCTAAGGGAAAGGAAAATGAAAGGGAGCCGAAACTCACTCAGCCTCATCTGATAAGCACTGAGCTTGTATCAGAGCTTGCTCCCTGCTTAAGTCTGCAGCTCTTGGAAGCGTGTTCCTTCTTGACAGGAAGAATATACAAGAGATTGCTAGAACTGGCACAGCTGTTGAGAGCAAGGAAAGGAGTCTCAGGTTCTAGTCCCAGCTCAGCTATGGAGCCAAGTCCGTGACTTTGGGCCAGTCACAGACTTTAAGGGTTGGGGATGCTGGAGACATTTGCAAGAGATTTGAATGAGTTCAGATTTCTATGACTCCGACCTGTGGATTTCAGAGTGGAGCAGTTCCACAGACTGGTGAACTTGCCTTTTTATGTATTATTTATTAGCTCAAAGGGCTCTCTGGGTGGCCTACAATAAAATCACGAATGGACAACTGTAAGAGCAATAATTATACATTATACTCTGGGAGGGGGGAAATTGTGTAATTCACCTTTGCACAAGTGAGCATGAGCACAAGTGCAAATTAGCACGAAGTCATACCAGGACAAGCAGAACGAAATTGCATCTCTTAAAAAAATTGATTCCATCTGAGAGCAGAGGAAGGAATGAAAAGCACCTGCTGGACTACAGATAGAATGGAGTTGCATGTCCTGTCACAGCCAATGGAAAACGTCCTGAATCCTAAAATTGTTTCAGCCTTTCTCCCTATGACTGGAACACCTTCCCAAAACTATGGTGACAGGTCATCTCTCTCTCTCTCTCTCTCTCTCTCTGTCCCTTTCATACCTCCCCAACTAGCTTCTTCTGTGAAGCTACTGGATTAACCCCAAAGCACTTAAGCTGGTGCTCTTGAATCTGTGCACTACCTTTCCTTTGCACGTTTCCCTCATATTCCCCCAACGGTTGGCAATTCGAACATAATTTTCTCAGGTTATGGATTCCTGAAGGGAGGAAGCTGAGAAAGAGTTGGGGCATATAGACTGGGGAAGGATGCCGGTTATCCCAGTGGTCATTGCACTGAAGCCTTGCAGCAGGATAAGCTGATGGGCAGCGCTTTGCCTGGGGTCATGCAGAGAGCAGGACTCAAACCCAGGCCTCTCTGCTCCAGGCCCCAAGCCACGTTCATTGTGCCACACTGTATTCAATGAGAATGAGACGTTTCATTCCAGCGGAGATGTCAGATGAGATGCGTGTATGTACATGCACACATGTTCACACACACATGAAGGCACAGAGAGAGAGAGAGAGAGAGAGAAGCATGGGAATAGACATACCAGCAGCCCTTCTAGTTCAGCATTCCGTTCCCACAGTGGCCAGTGGCCATCTCCTGGAGGTGAAGTCCAGGTTTACCTATATGCTGTGACAAGAAGCCCTTCCTGTTATCTGTCTTGAATCTCCCACATTTGCTGGATCACCCAACTGGGTTGCAGCATTAGAAACATATTTTCTGATCCACTTTCTCCTTGCCATGCCTAGTTCGGCACACCTCTATCATGTCTCTCCTTACGAGCCATTTTTCTAAGCTAAATTGTCCTGCGTGCTGTAACATTTCTCCATAAAGAAGTCACTCCACCCCTTGATCATATCGATCACCCATTTCTGCACCTTCTGCAGCTTTACAAGACCCTTTTGTGTGTGTGACAGCCAGAAGTGGGCACAGTATTCCAGGCGTGCTCACACAAAGGACCAGCATATAGTAAATCCATGGCACATGAATGCAACACTAGATGCTTCAATGAGCCATGCTAAGGACCAGTGCTGTTTTTTGTCATAGAACGCACCGGAACAGTGTTCCAGCACCTTTTTTCGACAGATTTTCCTAGTTTTAAAACTAACTTTTGAAAATTGATGTTTGGTCCACATGGATTTGAATTGCCCTGTCGAGCATAGTAGGTCGGCGGCAAAATCATTAAAACGGTGCATGCGGGCTGCTTGTGTGTCGAGTCCGATGCATGCGTGCTTCGTCCGCGCTGGTTGTGATGGCGCTGCTCGGCTTGTGATTGGTCGTGTGATCGCACGCTGAGTGCTTACTGTGGGCAGCAACTGTTATGTTTCATTACACAGCTGACGTGTGGGTGTGTGTACAGTGATTGACTATGTGCAAAAGGTAAATAATTTCTTTATTTTAAAAAAATGCTGGTGAATTGAAAATCTTTTTTTAATTTTTTGTGTAAAAGTGTGAACCCAAATTTAAAAGTGAAAAAAATTACTAATTACTTCTCAACCACCAGTCCTGCTAATAAAAAGGCCAGAATATTAACAGACACAGTGACAGAACACCTAGATACTAACAGCAGGGAAAGGAGTCAAGAAGATTTGTTGGATGAGAATTGGACAAAAATTTGGAATTTAGTATGAACATTTGCCTTAAATACAATAAATTAAATTTATGTTAAGAACTGAATATATAATTTTTTTAAATAAAAGATTAACAAGATGTGAGTTCCAGCACCATTTTTCTTACAAAAAAGCACTGCTAAGGACTACGCCTAGACATTCATGCACAAGCAACGATTTCCTCTCCCCTTGGGAGGTATGGCTTTGCCTGGGTGCACACCTCCTATGAGATGATCAGTTGTTCCACTATAAAGCGACTTTCTTCAGGATTGCTATTTCATCTCCCTCGATTTGATTGAAAGAAAAAAAAAATAACAAAAGCTGTAGGCACTTATAGCCAATGTAAATTAAAAAGCCAGCCTCTTCAAGGAGAATGTGCATTGAATTAAAAGAATGGTATTTCCCAATCCTTTCGACACCACAAGAAGCCCTCTCATGATTTAAAAGCCTTGTAAACATGTCAAAATGGTTGGTTTGTTCTACCATCTTTGAACCATCCACTGCACTGGATATGTAAAGGGAAATGCAATTTATTTTGTGCTTTGGGAGCTCAACATTTCTCTCACTGATGTGTGACAACTATTATCATATTTATTGTCGGTATTACTGTCTAAGCATGTATGTGATGCACTGTGAGTATTTCATACTGATAAAGCCATCAATAACTTCCTGCTGGACTCTTTTTCTCTCCCCACTGCTCCATCTGAGTTTTGACTCTGTGAAACCAAGTGCAAAAATATTGGGAATGAATGGATGGAAAGCTTGGGCGAAAGCAAAAGCACAAAGCCTGTTAGGCACAAATTGCCACTGAGATGTCGCTCACAGTGAACATCCTTGCCCTTATGCCAAAAAGAAACAAACAGACACTGAACCTTCGGAGGACCACCAAAGCAGTTTGGCTAAGACTAGCAGCCTTTTTGTTTAGGGTCATTCAAAGTGGCCGTGGAAGTCACAGCAGAGGCTCCTCTCCAAGGAAAACTCTGAGGAGTGTTTTGTTTGGAGTAGCGGAGTGTCTCAGGGCTGGGTTGTGTATCCCAAGCTAATCAGCTGTTTTTAAAAGGCTCTGTGGCCTTGGTTCCCAGCAGGCTGAGGCACGACACAGGATCCGGGGCATTCAAGAAGGCAAGGCGTTCAGGTTGGGGAAGGCCGTGCTCAACATCCGTGGGTCATTCCGAGGCTTCTTCCTCTTCCTTCACACAGTCCTTTTCCTTTCGTTCAACCTGGGCCAGGCAGCCTTTCAAACAGAAAATGTATAGGGATATTCTCCACACCTCTTCTAACAGAGAACTGCTTTCTCTATCATAAAGTATAAAATAAAATGAGTTGGGCATAGGAGAAAGCGCTTCATCTTCATACCCAAGCACTTCCTCTTGTGATTCCTCAAATGCCCGACAACCTGGCTTTTCTGCCTCAGCAAGTGGGCGGCACAACCAAGAGGTGTGTCAGTCCCTCCGACACAACCATGCTAGGTTTGCCCTACTGGGCTCACAGACTTTGACTCTTCTGAAGTGTAAGGAGGAGGAAACAGAGAGAATCTCTCCTAGGGCAAAGTTTTGTAAAGGGTACAATAAAGGCTGTGTAACCTCCCCTGGGCTCCGTAAGTCACATTGCAATGAAACTCCCAGAGAAGCTGCTGTGCCTTCGCAGGCTGTCAGTTTTATGTTGAATGTTTGCACAGTTCTTTGATCTCTTATTTACACATATTTCTCCAGGACAAGGAAGCTGGCAGAAATGGAAATTCTATTTATATAAATCTTGTTGCACCCCCAGAGGTCAAGAACCACAACATTTCAAACAAAGTGGAAGGAATTTATCTGTGCTTTCTAGTGTTTGAGAGGATAAAGATACACATTTCAGATTGTGGCTCTGAGTTAGGAATGGAGCCCAAATTAATGGCCAGATGCATTCCATGTTGTATTTTGATAGTACTGAACAACTGTTTAAATCCCGGGTGGATTTCGTCTGCTGTTTACTTGTATTTACAAACCACAAATGTGAGATACTTTTACACATTCCAATTACCCTTTGCCTAATTACCTAATTACCAATTGCCTGAGCAGTTGCCTTCCGGCTCAGGCACATTTCAGAAGTCGTGTACCAGAACTGATGCATCCCTTCTATTGATGTAGCAATATTTCGGGGTTCAGTGGGGAAATGGGTGGAATCAAAACAGAGTTTTGGAGGAGATGGGAAGATTCACATCACAGCCCAAAGACCTGGGCATAGCAAAATGATTTAAGTAGCCGTGGTGTCACTTATATCATGTCATTTTTTATTCTCCATTTGGTTTGTGCAAATTTCCCAATTTATGCAAATTTCCTCTATTGAATGACTCAGGCCCATTTTAGTCCATGGGGGAGATCTGGCCAAATTTGGGGAAACTTGCTCCTAACTCCTGCTCAGGTGCAGCAGGTTTTCCATCCACACAGGAGCAGCAGTGAACACAAAGGCAAGTGTGAACCCGGCGTAAGACAGCAGTGGGGTGATGTTTAGGGAATCTGGGCAATCGCAAATGCTGCTGCTTTGCCCATCCCTACGGGGCGCTCCCCATGCAAAGGGAAACGACTCCCAACTGCTCCAGCCAGTAAGAACTGAGCATGCTCAATAGGTGCAGGACATTGTGTGTCAGGGGCAAAGAGGAAATGGATCAATGGGGCAGGGGATGGAAAAATGTCCTAATCAAATAGATCCCAGGGGAGAGCACGGCTGCATGATAGGGACCCTGGACAGAAGCAGTGCTGTCCAAATGTGAAAATGCATGCCTTTGTTGTCTCGGCTTCAAGTGGTGTCTCTTCGGTCCCGCCTCTGCATTGCATTCAGGCTTCAGGGAAAGTTCCCTGCCCTTTGCCATGTCTCCCATATTGTGGGGGTGCCCAGGGCAGTTTCCACTAACTGCCAACAGTGCCTGGGGTCCCAAAAGCTTGCTAAATCTTTCGCCTAACATTCCACACAGCTATGCATGCATGTCGTGAATGCACGCGCTGGGTTTGACAGCTTTAGAACCCGAAAAGGGATGCTTTGCCAACATGCCTGTGTCTTAGGATCTTCAAAAGAAGATCTTCTCCAGGCTCCCTTGCCAAGGGAAGCGCACTGCATAGAATTTGGCAAAGGGCCTTCTCTGTGGTGGCACCCAACTGGCAAAGGGCCTTCTCTGTGGTGGCACCCCACTGTTGCTGTCTCTTTTGAACCTTGACTGGTGCTGAGTTTCTCATTATTTCGATGTCTGCTTGAAAGGAACCAATTTGTTCAGGGATTTTAATGTGTGATACTGGTTTGGCCTAAATCTGCTCTGAGAATCTTCTCTTTCTAGTTTATTTTGTTAAATAAAAGCTGCCTTGAATGCCATTTTCTTGGTTAAAATGTGGGTACATATCTGACTAAATATATACATGTTGTTATGAATGTTGTTTTAATGTGATTTTTAAAAATAACCCAGAAGCTTGTGAAATAAAATGCATAACATGTTCATTCACCTTGGATTTGTTTGGATTTTTCCACAGATCTTTACTGTGGGTATGAATCCACAGTGGGCACCTTGTGGACACTTTCATAGACATACAGATAGAACGATTGTGTGTGCAATGTAATACCTGAGACGTACATTCTAAGCAGCCGCTCCTTCCTGATGTTTAGGGCTAGAACTCACATTATTCTTGACCGTTGCTCATGCTGACTGGGACTGCGGAGAATTGACAATTGAAACTTTGGGAGACCACCAGGTTGGGAAGACTCCTCCAAAGTATGATGAAAATGGTTTTCAGTTTGTCTGTCTCCATGATAACTTGCCCATTTTCTGAGATCCTCGTAGGAGGTCCTTCTTTGGATTCCCCACCATTCTGAGATAAACTGGGTGACAACAGAGAGAAGGTCTTTTTACTGGTGGCATCTCAGTTTTAGAACATTTTCTCCCTGGTTCTAACAGTGATGGCTTTCTGGAACCAGGTAAACTTTTGCTGGTCTATTGTGTTTGGAAAGTGCTTTTATAGAAATACTGTCTAGGGGTTATTTGGTTTATTAGTTGCTTTATGACGGTTTACTATTTCTTGTGAACTGCACTGAAGACATCTTTGAAGGATGCTCCATTGCAAAAAGTTTGGAGAATTGCACATTTGGAAGAAAAACTGCGTTTCAATTCTTATATTGGTGCAAAGCATGAAATTAGGAATTTTGCACACTGAAACACACATGGAACGAATGACTTCTGTGATCCCATCTTGGGGGCTATTGGTTTGAAAATGCTGGGAGCACAAGACTTTTCTTGTCTCAGCATACATAAAATTGCTCACTCAATGAATGTTTGCCTGATTTAGTGGGAATCTTCTTATTTTTTTCTACCTAGGCAACTGAATGATGCAATTTTGTCTTTTTCAATAGTGCTAAAATATGCAATGCTTCTCACTGTTTTCCTTTCTTTTTAAAAACAGGCCTTGTCATTTATGAGTTTTCCTTGCTCTTGCACAGCATTTTTTGTTGCAGACTGAAGGCGGCCTGCGCAGATTAGAGGAAGGCAATGCGTGGCACAAGCTTTTAAGTTCCTCTCCTCCTCGAGCTTTTGGGGCACAGGCTGCAGCAAATGGAGAATGATTAGAGATGGTTGCAGGGCAAAACAATCTATCAATAACCAGGTCAAGCAGCAATCCCTGATTCCCACCGAGAGAACTCCTAGCAAATGATGGTCTCTCTCTCTCTCTTTCTCTCTATCTTTTATGCCAAGAATAGACCAGAAAGGGCATATTTCTGCCATTTGGAAGAAATCAAGTAGGTTAATCATTTATGACTTTTATGCTTCAAAGCATCAGCGTGTTACCTGCTGGGGAGAGAGATCTAAACCATTACTCTGATACCCAACGTAGCGTATGTACCATTCCCTGCTGCTCCAAAGCCCATCTCATCGAACCGAGTGTTGTCTGAGAGATATTGTAAAATATATCATTGGAAAAGGGAAGATGCAGCCTGATTATATTAAACCTGAATAAGAATACCACTGGGAGGGTATACACAATCCTTGGGCATTTATTTCTGGAGAGCTAGGCTCATCAAACCTCACTGTATTTATAGACTTGATATGCTGCTAACCACTGCCTGGAATTTTCTGCTTATGTCTACAGGAGAGGCGGAGAGTTGCTGGAAGGGAGAAATACAGAGCAAGGGAAAAGGTCCTGATTTGCACTAATCATCTCAAATCATTTATGGCTATAATAATCCATAAATTCCACTCTTCCAGCATGGTCTGCCTGTACTGGCCGAAAGGTATAGTGTATATGAAAACAATTTAGCTGTGTTTCCCAAGCTTTTGCTACCTGGTGTACGACTTTGGCACCCCTGGATTAAAGCTGAAAGAGCGCTTCATTCCAACAGTAAAGAGGAGCATTTCTTTTTTATGTTCATGAACAGACTCCTAAATTAATGGCAGCTGTTAATCCAATTAACAGTGTCTCCAAATGTCCTAGCTCCTTGGTTTCCGCACCCAGACATGGAGATCAGCAGCAATGTTTCTAGGGGTTCCCTCTAGAGAGGGCAGCATCAAGAATATGGGTGAATCCTTATTGCTTGCTTTCAACCAACACCATAGGAAGAGCCTCACTGGATCAGTCCAAAAGTCTATCCCGGCAGTATTCTGTTTCCCACTCCCAATATTCTGGGAGTCCTGCAGGGAGGTCATGGGCGTGAAAGTGTCCGTCTCCATCCTGTGCCCAGCAACTGCATTACTGCCTCTGTCACGGAAGGTAATGCTTAGCTGTATGGCTTTTCCTCCATGATTTGGTCTCATCCCCTTCGAAAGCCAACCAAATTGATGGCCATCACGACATCTCGTGATGGTGGATTCCACCGATTAACTGTGCACTAACTGAAGACTTGCCTCCCTTTTCCATCCCGAATCTCTCCCCTTTCATCAGACCCAGTGAAGCCTGTGTTTTAGTATTACGAGATGGGCCGGGTGTATAAGTGCCCCAGTGGTGAGGGTGTTCAAGAACAGGCTGGACATGCACATGGCAGGCATGTCATGAGTGGAGCCAGCTGGAGCCGGGGGTCAGACTAGATGACCCAGGAGACCCCTTCTGACTCACTCTGTTTCTATGCTTCTATGTATTTTAAGTAAGCATGGTCACCACTGAATTTATAATATGAATTAGCAATTCATCAAGGAACACACCTTTCTATTTATCTGGAAACATGTGTATCTGTTGCAGCAAGTAATTGAGATACTGAAGTTTGTGCTGCAACAAATTCTATTCAAAACATGAGAACTTGCATAACTTTTTTCAGTGATGGCACTCTCTCTGTGCCCCAACTTCCCGGGCCTCTTTCAGGCCTCTCTGCATGAACCGTGCTATGAAGCTACTACACTCCCAGGAAATTGTGTCTTTAAGAATATTGAACACCATTTTAATTCTGTAGTTCTTAATTAAAATTACTTTGTACAGAGAAGGAAGACTGAAATTAATGGAGAGGATCCATTGGGATGAATACAGATGAAAAATTATGAAGTGGATGGTAACTGACTTTATGTGGTTATTAATATTATTATTATGTTTCCTCTCTATACCACCCAATAGCCAAAGCTCTTTGGGCAGTTCACAACAATTCATATCAGGAAGCTTTCAGGAAGCTTATCTAATTTGTCCTGCCCTGCAATGATACAGTGTGAATTTTTATTATAATTCTGTTAATTCATCAGAAAAGCAGGGAAATAAAACAGGCTCAAAATTTCTTTACCACTTGGCAAATGTAGGAGAGAGCACTGTCACCAAATTAACACAGAAAATGTAATCTCTGGGATTCTCTTCTTAGGTCAGGGATGTGCCATCCAAGGACTGCATGTGCCATGCAGGGTCGGAAGCTTGCCATTCTCTGCGTTACTGCAATACTGAAATTCATATCACAAAAGAAGTTTAGCAGCAACTGGCCACAGAAAAAGTGCTGTTTTAGCTTGTTCTCAAGTTGAATGTGGCCTTTCTGACTTTGCACAGCAGTTTGAAACTGATTTTTTGGTGCTGCAGGCAGTGAGTTATCAAAGTATGTTCCCCGCAGGAGTGCAGAAGTCTAAAATTAGTCCCTAGGCCATCCAAAGTTGCTGAGCTCTGTCTTAGGTGAAATGCTGGGGAAATTTCAAGGGAAGCCAGATGACTTTTGAGACAGCCAGCAAAATTCTTCTGGGGAGTTCTATTCATAGGAAGATTCTCACTGGATTTTGAGAAAATGAAATTCTTCCTCAGGCCAAAGTGCTGGGGATTTTCCAGAGAAGCCAGTAGACATTTGATTGAGGGCTGTCTTTGGATTCAGGGAAACAGAGGAAGGAGCAGCTACGCACACTTCAGCATAACTTCCCATAGGATAACTTATCCATTGGGTTTGATATTGTCAAATGAAATGGTCTTTCCTTTCTTCTTTCCCCACACTTGGGAGCATCCAGACTGCAGGACCTGCTCTTCTACTTCATCTGTTCCATAAATAACAATGTATCCAAGGATTTTAATTTTCTCACAGTCGTTTGCATGTTTATGAAGATCCATAAATTACCTGTGTTTATGCCCCCTATGCTCAGTGCTTTTGCAGTGGCTGATAATAGCGGAGTAAACGTGAGATGGGTTGAATTTCTCCACTGATTTCAAATAAACCTTATGAGTTGGAGCAATAAAGAATGTTAAATAGCGTGCACAAAATAACATGCTGTTAGGTACCGTATATCCTGCTTCAGTAAGCATTAAAGCATTTTTAATCTCAGTTCCTGCATAGTAAATGGCAAGTTAATAAGCTAAGGAACAATACTCTTTAATATTCTCCCCAGTTCCTGAGCAAATTGTTACCCTCTTTCCCATGGCTGACAAGAGACTCCCCTTTCTCTTTACCTGTGCGGTCCATGAAGTGATTGGTCTAAAGTCCGGGGCCAAACTCAGCATGATAATGAACACGTGCTTGCCATGGAGAAGGGCAGCTGCAGTAAGAATGAAGGAAAGGCCATGCTGGATCAGGCCCAAGGCCCATCCAGTCCAGCACTCTGTACACATGGTGGCAAGCCAGCTGCTCACAGGATCCCACAAATAGGACAAGTGCAAGATGCCTTCCTGATCAAGCTCCCCAGCAACTGGTGCGTGCAGGCAGGCCACCTCTGGCAAAGGAGGCAGCCCCCAGCCAGCAAGGCTAGCAGCCACGGAGAGCCGCATGGATGTGTCCAATCCCTTTATAAAGTCATCCAGACTGGCAGCCATCACTATCCCAGGAGCAGCAATTTCCACGGCTTAACCATATGCCGTGTGAAGAAGTCCTTCCTCTTGTCTGTCCTTAACTTCCTGCCAATCAGCTTCATGGGATGAGCCCTTTGGTCTGAGCAAAAGGTCCCCTTCTCCAATTCCTCTGCACTGTGCATTCTTTTAAACGCCTTTGCCACGCAATCTTCTTCAGTGCAGCATTACTCCCTCTCCTACTGATCTCTGTCTGCGTGTCAACTGGAGCCATGGTGGGAAACAAGACAGAGATAACTGCATTCAGAAGCGCTGCAAAACTTCAACCCCAGCTGCCACAGAATGCCATGTAGGAAGGACATGGATAACAATGGATTCCCTTGTGGGTATCCCACAAGGAATTCCCTGAGGATGCGTGACTTGGCGAGCTGGTGAGGACACGGTGGAACATCTAGTTGCTGCCGTCACTTGTCTAGCAGAAGTTACCCACATGCTGACATTACAGTGCTCAGGATTTCCAATGGCTGCCAATGACAAGCTGTGAGTGTACTATGCAGGGAAGTCCAGGCTGGAGCAACATCTGGTGAATTCTACTAGAAATTCTATGATGGAGAGAAAAGTGTGGGCAAAATGTGTGGCTGGCATTTTTGGGGACACCTCCGTGGTTATCAGGAGAATTGCTTTTGCTGAAGGATAATGGCTTCCATACTAAAAACAGAAAAAGTTTCTACCCTTTCAAGTATTTGGGGAATGTTTGGGGCAGTTCTGGATAGACAGGCAGGCAGGCAGGCAGGTAGGCAGGCATCAGATGGATGCTAAACTGTTGCCCACCTCCTTCTGAAATTCAAAATAGGTTCTCCTGGTGCTGTCACTTTATTCTTTTTGGTGCCAGGCCAAACCTTTTTAATTTTCCCAATGTTTTAAGACCTGACTGTTTTAATTGGGGTTTTATTATTAACTAAATTTTAGGACACTGTGTTTTTTTATTTTTTTTATATTTTGTATAGTTAAACCGTTCTGAGACTTCAGTAATGGACTGGTCTACAAAAGTTTTAAATAAAAAAATAAAAAATACTGCTCTTGAATGTCATCCTTCAATTGGTGCAAAATAGAGCTGCCAGGTTGCTGACGGGGACGGGGCGTTATGTTCACATGACTCCAGTCCTCCGTCAGCTTCACTGGCTTCCCATTGAAGCCCGGGCCCAATTCAAGGTGTTGATTATGACCTATAAAGCCCTAAACGGCTTGGGTCCTGGCTACCTGAACGAGCGCTTACGTCCGTATATGCCCGACCACCCTTTGAGATCTGCGGGAGAGTCCCTTCTCCGGGAACCCTCCATGAAAGAAATTAGGAGAGTAAGTACTCGGAGGAGGGCTTTCTCTGCGGTGGCGCCCAACCTATGGAATTCACTCCCCAAAGAGGTCCGCCTGGCACCGTCATTACTGGTTTTTCGGTGCCAGGTAAAGACCTTTTTATTTAAACATCATTTTAATTGTTAAAATATATGATCTGGCCAGGGCAACTTCTTCTTCCTTCTCTTTTCTCCTCTTATATTATTTATTTACTTATTTTATCCTGATAATTTTAATTTTATATTATTATGTTCGTAACTCAGTGTATTTTTTGTATTTTTGTATTTAATGGTAATTTATTATGTTCTACTGTATTTCAATGTATTTTATTGTGTTGTAAGCCACCCGAGGCTTTGGCAAGGGGCGGCATAGAAATGTTATTATAATCATCATCATCATCATCATCATCATCCACCCAGGCTTTTCCACAATAAAAACATAGAAACAGAGCGAGTCAGAAGGGGCCTCCTGAGCCATCTAGTCTGACCCCTGGCTCCAACCGGCTCTGCTCATGACATGCCCACCATGTACAATAATTATAGCTATTAAATAGGTGCTGTTGGAAGATATCCAGGTAAGAAAATAGTCTTAGATCAATTTAAAAATGAAGACTATGATATTCAGAAACTGGATTTCTATGCCAAGTTATTCAGTCTTCATAATATCAAACATATATGACACTGAGACAAAGATATGACTTATATACATACATGCAAACACATGTTTGTGATGGAAACTTTGGTGTGCTGCATTAGCTAAACAAATCTCTAAATAATGAAATTCACCTTTGGGTCCGCAATTCTCAGACATCAAATTTTGTGATGCATCAACTGGAAAGTCACAGAGGAAGCAAGGCAACGTTTGAAGGGCATGTATCTGAATTTCTGCATTATCCAAAAGCAATGCATGCTCCAATTTGAAAGGGCCCATTTGCTCCTAATCTAGTTATAAAGCACATCTGTTGAGTAATGTTATTGGTGGACATAAGCCATGTTACAAACAGCACATTGACCTATTGGACTCCATAGCTATTGGTAACAATTGACTAAGCATTTATTAAAGCATCTATTAACTCTTTCCAGGCTAATTACGCCTTTACGTGAACGTGCTTTTTAAAATTTTTCCAGATTAAGGGTTGGAATAGATTTGAAGGCATTCTTTTACTTCTCATACTGGGTCAGAGGGCGGGGGGAAAAGTAGCTCAAAGGCTCCCTGCCTTTGGTCATCCAAGTGCCTGGTGCGACTGCAAGGTTTTTCCCTATCTCAGGACTTTCTCAATTAAAACCTCTTTGTACTGCCTACTATATGCCGATAGCCATATGGGAGGAACAGCAGCCTCAGATCTGCCTGTGGCTGCCCCATGTGGTGAACCGCAGAACTGCAGTGTGGAGGACCAGCTTTACCATGAAGGGCTGTCGCATTCTGGACTGGCACAACCCGCACATGTTGGTCCTTAGATACTCCAGGACAGGAAGGAACATAAATGCTTCCTGCCTGAGTTGGGCCAAGCCTGACCCATGGGCTGCCAGTGTGCCCTGCGGCATCCTCTAACGAATTTGTCCTTGAGCTGCAAGCCAGTGCAAGCAAGCAACGCCTCCTCAGAGAAGAAGGTCCCACCTTGGCTCTGTCACCCAGGTTAGCCCCTGCATCCTTCTGGGCAGGTAGCCATAGGCAAGGTTCCAGATGAAGCTGGCCAGAGCAACAAGGAGGATGCGACTGGGCCTCTCTTAATCTCCCTCCCTTCCACAAGCAGGCACAGGCAACGCCGTTCAAACCAAAGCTTTGTGATTACCAGAAAGGCTGGCTTTAAAGTAGAAAAATAAGTGCATTGCAGAAACCAATAACAAAAGAAACAAGAGTACTTAAAATTCTAGGTGATCAAGCCCTTAACGCAGGTTGACATCAGCAGTGAGAAGCTGATTCTAAATGAGGGCCTTTCCGCACCTCTCAGTCTCCTTTTATTAACACCCTGCCTTCAAAGTGGAGCTTCCTATGTGGGCCAAAGCGCTTTGTTGGTCCTACGCTTCTCAGTTGGTTCATCCTCTTTCAAGGATGTTTGATCCTGGGAATATTTATGCCTGTTGAGTCCTCCTTCTCATTAAGAAGCTCACTTTGACTTCCCAGTGTAGCTGAAGCTAGCTGACTCTCTGTTGTTATGAGCCATCGAGTCATTTCCAAATTATGGCAACTGTGTGAACGGAAGCCCTGCAAAACATACTGTCCTCATAGCCCTGCTCAGGTCTTGTGAATACATGGCTGTGGCTTCCCTTAAGGAGTTCATCCATCTCATATTTGGTCTTCCTTTTCTGCCTTCAACTTTCCCTTGCATGATCACCTCTGGCTTATCTCTCACTCAATTGGTCGAATATTTCAGCTCAGGATTCCACTCGCTCCTCCTCTTCTGAGTCAGAATCTGTTCCCACGTTCCTCAAAGGCTCTTCTGCAGCAGCTTTGAGCCAAATCTCTACAAAGGACCTTGTATTCTGCTTAGGAAGTAGGTAGGGGAGAATAAGTGATGCTCAAGGTTAGAATCATAGAATCATAGATCAGTAGAGTTCGAAGGGGCCATGAAGGCCATCAGGTCCAACCCCCTGCTGTTGCGGGACACCAAGTTACACCCTCCCACTCAGGTGGCTGACCAGTTTCTTTTTGAATTTCTCTAGTGTGGGAGAGCCCACCACCTCCCCAGGCAGCTGGTTCCACTGTCATATTGCTCTGATAGTGAGGAAGCTTTTCCTGATATGCAGCCTGAATTTGAGTTGTTGCAACTTGACTTGATTACTCTGTGTCCTACACTCTGGTATCAGAAGAAGAGATCTTGACCTTCCTTGACCTGGAGTATTGTGCCCAGTTTTGGGCCCCTCATTACAGAAAGGATATAGCCAGGTTAGAGTCAGTGCAGCGTAGGGCCACAAGGTTGGTGGCCGGTTTGCAGGGGATGCCGTATGAGGCGAGACTGAGGGAACTGGGTCTCTTCAGCCTGGAGAAGAGGAGACTCAGAGGGGATATGTTGGCAACATACAGGTATGTGAAGGGGTGTCACCTGGAGATGGGTAGAGACCTGTTCTCCCCTGCAGAGGAAGGTAGGACGCGCTCCAACAGAGCAAAGCTCAGGGAGCCAAGGTTCCATTTGGATGCCAGGAAGCACTTCCTGACAGTCAGGACCCTGAGGGTGTGGAATGGGCTTCCACGAGAGGTCGTTGAGGCCCCAGCGGTGAGGGTGTTCAAAGATAGGCTGGACATGCACATGGTGGGCATGTTGTGAGCAGAGCCGACTGGAGCCAGGGGTCAGACTGGATGGCCCGGGGGACCCCTTCTGACTCACTCTGTTCCTATGTTTCCTCTTTGTGACAGCCTTTGAGGTACTTATCAAGGGATATCATGTCCCCTCTCAGTTTTTTCTCAAGGTCGAACATGCCCCATTCTCTCAGTCCCTCCTCATAGGGCACTGTTTCCAAACCCTGGATCATTTTTATTGCCCTCCTCTGGACCCTTTCTAACTTTTCTGCATCTTTCTTAAATCTTGGTGCCCAGAACTGGACACAGTATTCCAGGTGAGGTCTGGTGAGGAGTATAGAGGAGTATAGAGGAATTACTACTTCTCGTGATTTGGAAGTAATTCTTCTGCTAATGCATCCCAAAATAGCATTTGGCCTTTTGGCAGCTGCATTGCCTTGTTGGTTCATGTTTAGCCTATTGTCCACAATTACTCCACAATCTTTTTCTTTTTCAGTTCTGTTGATCCACGTATTCCCCATCTTGTATTGATGCATTTGGTTTCTTTTTTCTAGGTGGAGAACTTGGCATTTGTCCTTGTTGAATCTCATTCTGTTGCTTTGAGCCCAGTGTTCAAGTTTATCAAGATTGCCCTGAATCTTCATTCTGTCTTCTAGGGTATTTGCTATTCCTTCCAGTTTTGTATTATCTGCAGATTTGATTATCTTCCCTTGTACTTCCTCATGCAAATCATTAATAAAGATGTTGAAGAGCACTGGGCCTAATTTATTAGATGTTGCTCCAGCCTGCACAACAACAACAACTAATATGCACATTTTTGGAAGCAAATTTTTAAATGCATTTCTATTATGAATGCATTTTATTAATATATGCATTTGTGAATCTTCTCTTCTCTTCTCTTTCCTCCTCCTCCTCCTCCTTTTTTTGACTGACTGGATTGAGACTCGATTGCAAAATTTAGGGAAGTGTGAGTTATGAAGCAGAACTGAGTATCGGTCCATATATTGGTTCAAAAGTGCAGAGCTAAGTAAGGATGGGTGGAAGTCCCAGATTTGAGCTGGGAAACAATGCTGTGACCTCAGGAATGGGAACTGCATCCCTAGCCTTCTGCTCCTCACAGGGAGCATGGAAAGAACTGCATTGGCTGCTCTCTGAGGTTGAGAAAGCAACCTCCAAGAAGGGGTCAAGCAGGCATTTGGTGGGCAGGAAGGGCAGGAGACTAGCCAGGTCAGGATATGAGCTATCCTGAAACCTCTCCAGCTTACTCCACCTTCCCACCAACCATCTTTGCTCAATGAGCAAAAGAATCGGCTTACTCCAGTTTATTCCACCTTATTCTGCCAAAAGTGCAGGGCAGGAAGAAGGGCGGCAAAGATTCCATCTGGTCCTGTTACTCCTTCTTTCCTGCTCTGGGTGAGATGATCAGAAGCTTCTGTGTTCAGAGGCTTCCGAGCATCACGACAGGACTGCAACCTCCTGGACACTTGCATCAACATGTGAACCAAAGGCTTTTCTCCCGGTCCCCAGAAGCCACAAGTGGACAAATTGGTCTGCTGCCAGTCCACGTCCAGTTCCATGCATGCCCAGCCGTGGCTGTGTTCCATCCCCTGCCCTCATCGCTCTGCCATTCCAGCACGTCCAGATATGCAACTATTTTCACACATCCTCACCCCGATATGCACATTTTCACATGTGACATTTCTTACTGCACACTTTTGTCTTCACTATTTTCCATGACACGTGCCCCTTTGCACTCCGACTTTTTACTGTGCACAGTTCTGCCTGCTATTTTTGAGCCGGGAACTGCATTCTCCCCTGCTAGGAACACACCAACAGCTGGTGGCTGGAAAATAGTTGAGTGGAGCAAGGCGGTGGTATAAAAGCGTTAACCTACCACCCAAGAGCCAGACCGAAACTGAAAAGTCTTCAAGAGAACGTTTGGCTCAGCCCTAACACGAGTCACTGAGCTCTAAGAGTAATGGAAGAGACCAGCTGTTCTGCTGACCAGCTTACATTGTCTCATTTGCTTGAGAAAGAATATAGAATTACAAGTGATTTTATTGCCATTAGGCTCAACTTTCCATTTATCATCAAATATTCCAGCTCATTCAGCTATCTACTATAAAGAGTAATGAAATGATTGGTATGCTAACCTATTTCTGAGCTCAGGGAAAGAGGAACGTATGGAATTTGTCTATATGCAGAGAGCTAAATATAACAATTTGTACGACAGAATGTTATGCTGGCTGCAATCCTATACATACTTATCTGGAAGCAAGCCTTGTTGCATTCAATGGGACTAACTTCTGAGAGGTGTATAGGTTTACACTGTTGGGGTGTTAAGGCAGGGAAAAGGGATCTGTAAGAGAGACAGAAAATCTATTGCAGTCTGGTTGGGGAGAGGAAAAAGAAAGGTTTAAGGGTACAATCCTATGCATATTTAGAATTTTAAAAAGTCTTACAATTCCCAGCATACTCCAGATAGCCTTGTTGGCTGGGAAATGCTTAGAGTTGCAGGTTTTTAATTTTAATTTTTGCATCTAAATATACATAGGACTGCTTCTTGGAGTCACATAAAATAAGAAAGTTGACCTATATTCAGATTTGACACAAATATATGCGATCCACGCTTCTCAGGCTAACGTATGAATCTAAACATAGCACTTCTTTGGGAGCCAAATACCAACAAATTCCTTTAGGGTGTGTGTGTGTGTGTGTGTGTGTGTGTGTGTGTGTGTGTGTGTGTTCATCCACTGCATTTCCAAACTAAGCTTGTCACTGTGGCGCACTGTGGCGAGCGGCCCTAAATCTGGAAATAAAAACAGCAATGGAGAGGAGTCCCACCGGCATTGGAGTGGCCACCCTGCCCTGTCAATGCAGAATTAGGGAAGTAAAAGCGTTTTGTTCACATTCAAGAAAGCAACAGAAATGTCCTGTTGGCAACTCTGAATTGGACCCAGAGTTTTGGACAGACTCACATATGCTTGAGCCTGCAACCGCCTTTGCAAAAGACATCCTCTTTGGAGAAAAAAGCACATGAGAAATTGTACTTGTTCCAGAAAAGATGCATTTGCATGCTTTCCTTCATGAGGATGGGCCATGCACTGGGGGGCTTGCTTAGAAACGTGCACATTTTTCTTGTTTGAAAAGCTACTCTCTCTGTGTGCTTAATGCTCGTGTTCATAAGCAAAACCAAGGTGAAACAATGGGAAAAGGAGAGCCTGAAGGCGTTCCGGAAGTGCTTGGCAGCCCATCCCAGATAGAAAGTGCAGGAACGCATGCGAATTCAAGCAAATTGGCCCGGAGGTGCCACTACTCGTAACTCTGGACCACGCGGCACTGGTCCAGGGGTTGCCGGTTTCCTCGCCTTGAATGATGCTCACCCTGCTCGCACCATCTCTTTATTGCATCCTGCAGCTGCTGGGAAGATTGCCAGTTGTGCAGCCGGGGGTCTGCAGGCGTTGGAGGACTTTTTCTTGGCTTGGATCACTTTGCAGGCTGGGCCCAAGCAGGAGAGGATGTCCATGGGTGCTGCACGATGGATTTTGGGAGAATTCTTCCCAACCCTCTGGTACCAACCCACATCACTGCTCAGAAGGATGAAGCAGGGCAAGAACAGCATTTGTTCCTCTCCCGCCAGTGCTGAATCTCCCTGGAGATCTTCTCCGTCAAAAATCACCACCGTGGACAGGAGGGACTGCTCAAGTTCCCTTTGCTCTCCCATGGATTGCGTACTTGAAGGGGGCAGTGAGGAAGCAGCAGCCCTGAGGAGAAGAAAGAGCTGGGACTGGGCCTTCTGGGGATCATCAGTGCATCTCCTGTGTGATGGGCCTTGGCAAGCACCTTGCATGAGCTTCCACATAGCCTGAAGTGCCTGATCTTGCCTAATCTCAGAAGCTAAGCGGGGTCAGGCTGGGTTACTATTTGAATGGGAGACCTGAGTCTGCATCGAGCAGGGGTTGGACTTGGGGGCCTTCTAGGACCCCTCCAACTGTTTGATTCCATGATTCTATATAATAATGTCAACCCTGAGTGATGGCCCTGCTCAGTAGGTACTCCATCTATGATAGAAATACTCAGCTTGAAGTACAGCTGAGGGCGCAACCAGGCAATAGTCACAGGCAATTTGTCGGAAGCAAGGCGGTCCCTTCTGCCCAGCATGGCAATGCTGATTGAAGTCAGACTCTAGGTGGGCAGAAGATGGATGGATGGAACCGGGCTCCATACCAGAGGAAGGTCCCTCATCCATATCCTTGTTGATACTAACGCAGCTCTCAGGGTTTGCGACTTCACCCAAGGATCTGGCCTGATTGTGGATCCTTGCTTAGCTTCTTGTCTTGTGCTTACTGGAGCTTCTCAGTTTTGCTAGATATGCATACAAAGCTCTGGAGAATTTTTCATTGGCTTTTTGCGGGCAGGCGAGGGGCTGTTCTAAAGACATGTTTGCAAAGTATGACAACCTGATACTGAGAAACTCAAAACCTTCTTTGATTTGCTTTAATTCTGCCCATGCCATTTGCTTCCTGGTTTGAACAGAGACGCGCAGTAACCCTGCTTTCAGTCAAATGGAGAATGGTTGCCCCCTAAAGGGAAGGAAAAATACAGTTCAGCCACCTTTGTGAACTGCTTATAACCTCTGGGTGGAGGTGTCTGGAGAAATCCCAGAGCATCTTCTCTGGTGAACTGCATTCTTCTGCTGTGCAGGCTAAAGAAAAGTCAGCAGTGTCAAACATTTTGGAAAGGAGTGCTTCCTGTGCCCGTTTATTTAAAGGTACTTCTGGAAATCTTGTCTCAGAGCTGTATGTAACAGTGGTCAAACCAGCCCGTTGTCTGTAGCAAGGGAATGTAGTTATACCAAAAAATAAAAACATAAAAAATAAAATCACTCTTCCCCGTACTGCACTACACAAGAAACCCAGAGCAGTGCTATGCTTGCAGGGAATTCTGGGGAAGAGCAGCCATTGATAATTATGGAACGTGGGGTCCTGCCACTGCAGTGAAAAAAATAAAAGAGCCGAGTATTTTGTGCTTTGTGTCTTCCACCAGTACCACTGGCAAAGCTTTGTTAGACATTTCTCTCTCCCACAATAGCACTTCCCTAAATGTACCACCTGTGAATGGACTGGGGAATTTGGGGATTAATGGCCAAACAAGAATTCTGAGAACTTGCGCAAGAATCTTGGATGTGGCCCTGAAAAAAGAGAAGGGCAAATCTATCGGTTTCAGTTTTTTTCCATGTTAGTTAGTTTGTTTTGTATCTTAGGTTCTTTTCATCCAGGATGACTGTGTGGTTTTGGGCAGACTTTTACCGTCGCTCTCATCTGCACTGCGCTGATACAACAGATAGACCTGTGTCCACATGGAGAGGACCAGGCTGCATCGTCACTCTGTAAAAGTTGAGGAGCTTGCCAGGAAAAGAAATAGCTACTCCAATTTAGCATGAACCTGGCTAAATGTACAGGAATTAAAAGCTGGCCATTTCAGAGCTAACCACTCAAACCTCTAAGCCCAGTTGTAGAAATCCATCTATTTTGGTTTCTCTCACATTTGATTCTTTTAGGCCTCATGCTCTTTTTTGTCCAAAATAGGAAGAAATGTGCATGATTTGGTCAATCCTTATTTTTTAAAATGAACTGAACTGAAATCCTCACCCATTTCTACCTAAAAGTGGCATGTGGAACCAGGCAGCCATGTCTTGAGTGTATTTATAACCCTTTTGAATTAACATGCTATCTAATAAAATCATGTATCCAGGTAGTAGTGGCCATGTAAGCTTTGCTCCCATGAAAAGGACACAGGGAGTGAAGGTGAGCCATGACGGGCTATTTCTTTAAGAAAATGAAAGATTGTTGTGATGCAAAGCACTGGCTCTAATTGGTTTACATACAGAAAAGTCTTGTTTCGGCTTTCCACAAAGCCCTGAACGAGAGATGCACTCTTGCATTAAAGGCCAACGCTGCTTGCTTCCCCTTTGAGGAGGCAGGAAGGAAACATACCTACAGAGACAGCTCCAGGGGGCAGCAATTAAAATATGACCACAGGTCACATGACTCCCAGATGTGCAGCTGGTGCGGCCCCTCGCCTCACAGTTTCTCCCTTTTCTTTTCAAATGGGGTATGTGAATAATGTGACTCCCCCAGGGTTGGATGCATGCTGAGAGCATTAAGACTAGTCTAGCTTCTCTTCGGCTATAGAAAAAACCAGCGAGCATGTATCTGTCCTTAAGTTCCTTGATGTGGCAAAGTCTGTCCAACTGAAAGCCAGAACCACAGAAAAATTATGTTGTTTTCTACAAAATGGCGGTGGAATGTTTGTTGAGGAGGGGGAAATGAGCAAATGAGATGAGAAGGAGCAAGGACAGCCTAAAAGCACTGGCTTGTGTCCAGCCTTCTTCCTCTTCCTCAGCTTCATCCCTTCTCTCTCAGATGCACAGTCGACCTTGGAGGAGATACATCTCCTGTTTTGCTCCATGTGACACGCTGCTCACTGGAGAGATGCACCGAATACTTCAAGGAAAGAAAGCATCTTGATTATCTCCCGGGAGAAGAAGCTGTCACACTGCGGAGGAAGGCAGCTACTGTCATGTGTGACCCAGGCCTCCACCCATGAAAACACTCCGAAGTGAGGCTTTCAACCTTCATCTCATCCGGGGCGTGTAATGTAATGTGACTCAGCTGGAACAACCTGTTGTGATTTATGGGGAGATAAGAAAGCCAATTCTTGCTCCAAAGAAGCCCCAGAGAAGCCACAGGCTTCTGCATGTTTCCTCTCACCTTCCAGGCAAGAAGAGTTTAGGAAGGAGAGAGAGAGAAGATAATAACATCATCTAGTATTTCAGGTCTAGATAAGCAGAGATTTCAGCTGAGATGGGAGCCAGGGACTGTTTATGGCTTAGCCTAAATGCCTCCTCTGAATTGTAGTTGCTTTTCTATGCCTTACCGTGTTGATAGTTGGGATGCTGTTGGTTGTATTGCTGCAGTGTCACTCTGTGCAAGGTGCTGTACAGAGGTAACAGCATCCTTGAAGAAGGAAAATGCATTGAGCCCCTGCAGGATGGACACATCTGTCATGAATGACAGTCAGTGGGGTGTGGGGCTGAGAGGTTGCACAGGGGACCTGGGAGAGTGACGTTCCAGCCCCTGCTCAGCCACAAAGCTCACGGGGTCACTTTGGACCAGCCATGGACTCTCAGCCTAACCTACCGCACTGGCTCATTGGAGAAGAGGAGAAGAGGAGGAGAAAAAACGGAGAATTGGAGGAGAATTATTATGTAAATTGCCTTGGGTTCCTTACAAGAGGGGGGGAAATAAAGGCAGGTCAACTATAATAGATAGATAGATAGATAGATAGATAGATAGATAGATAGTTCAGTCATTTCCAAAATCTTGGGTTCAGTTCATCTCAAACTTTGAGATACACACACACGCACACACAAACACATTAGATTCACATGTATATGTTCTTTGCCTGCATTGCTCCTAGAGCATGTGCTTTAGTATGCAATTTTGTCTATTATATGGCTCTTTTAAAGGCACATTTAGGGAGACATTTTTCTCCCTCTACCATAATACTAGAAACTGAAGCCACCCATAGTACTAGAGCTTGGAGAGAATCCAGATCAAAGAAAGCACTTTTCCATACAGCACAGAGTTAAATTTGCTACCACAAGATGTATCAATGGCTGTCAGCTTGGACGAATTTGAACAATAACTGCGTGGAGGAGAAGGTTATCCATGGTTACTAGTTCAGATGGCTATATGCTATTTTCAGTTTCAGAAGCAGTATTCTTAGTATACCAGTTGCTGAGGAATACAACCTGGAAAGCACTGTTGCCTCATATCCTAACTGTGGGTTTTCTACAGGGCGTTGGTTGGCCAAGATGCTCAACTAAGATCTGGGGCAGACACCCTTCTCTGGGTGCACTCCCTCAAGCAGATTAGGAGGGTAACTACTCGGAGAAGGGCCTTCTCTGTGGTGGCACCCCAATTGTGGAATTCGCTCCCCAGAGAGGTTCACCTGGTGCCATCACTTTATTCTTTTCAGCGCCAGGGCAGAACCTTTTTATTTTCCCAATGTTTTAAGACCTGATGGTTTTAACTGGGGTTTTATTATTAGTTAAATTTTAGGATGCTGTGTTTTAATTCCCCCCCCCCCACATTTTGTATTGTTAAACTGTCCCAAGACTTTGGTAATGGGGCAGTCTACAAAAGTTTTAAATAAATAAACTAGACAGAACTTTGACTTGATTCAGCACGGTTTGTATTATATTCTCATTTTCCCAGTACGGTGCATTATTGAACATTATTTTCACTTATGGACACATTTTTGCGTGCACTTTACCCTACTATAAGCATGGCTGATGGGAGAATTTCTTTGCCATCTTTGGAGAAGTGGGGATTTAGAAGGATAACCAAGTTTTGGTTTGCGCACTGGTTCAGAAGTGCAAATTTACACAAATCTGCAGTAAAGTGTGAGCTGAACACTTTCTACCCCATCCCTAATTAGGAAACGTCTGTAGCCCTCTTCACCTATTGTTGGACTCTGCCATTCATGGGGTGAATGCAGCTGGATCCATGCAAGGGGAGCTGCATGTGTACGGAAACAGTCATTTGGTATCTGCAACAGACGAGAGCAGAGAGCACAAGCTGAGGGTTGACCCAAGGTGCCTTGGGCATGTAGAGCTTCTGCCTGGGGTTCTTGTGGGTTATGCAGGGCTTTCCATCCCATGAGACAGAACAAAGCAAGTGGCTCAGGCAGCAGAGGAAGGAGCAGTGGCGGGTGTTAGGCCTGGCTCTGCTATGCAGGCTGCCCCCCTACCTAGTTCATGATTCAATATGGCAGTCCAGTAGCCTGTGCTATGGAATTGGAGGCGGCATCTTGCCCTTCCTCTGGGAGCAAAATCTCTTTGGTTTGACTGGATGTGGAGTTGCCGAGCTGCTGTTGCCACTGGCGCGCTGCTTTTCACCAGGTTTCCTCCAAAGGAAGGCAAATGTAGGGTCTTGAACCGTAGTCCTAATTAGGGTCGGACCAACCAAATGAATACAACTTGAGCCACTTGTTCCAATGGGTCTGGTAGGATACAACTCCGCACCACAGCAGCCTGGCCACTTTGTTCTCATCATTTCAATAAGAGAGGCTAGAAGCACTGACAATCCCTGCACCTTTGTAGGAGCATCTCTCCGGCTGCAATCCATCGGTGACCCCCACATGCTCTTAAGAGCACTTGGGGTCCCCTGAGATTAGAGCCCAGCCTAGTACCATGTGGAATTCATGCTAGAAAGCCTCCATGCTGATGGTCCCAGTAGTTCCAAGTTGCCCCACACCCCCGTTGGCCTGTGGTGAGTCCCTGTGAAGGGGCCTCTGAGCACCGTGAACTTGAGAAGAGCAGCCCCCCCAGATGTCTCAAAGCCTTTGCCAAGAATAAACAAAGGATGTCTGAAGCTGCTCTGCCTTTGATGAAGACATGCTTTCAAACAACAAGCCAAAAGCAGAGCATGGATAATTACAGGAAATAAAATCTAAATGAAAAGAGCCGAATCGCTAGAAAACCAAGTATGTAAACTGCTAAGCTTCTAATGCAAACAAATTTGAATGGAGCTCAGACAGCTATTAGCTACAACTGAACTGAATTTGCACAAACAAGTTTGCATATGGCAAATGTAGGTGAATCCAGCCCTGAAGTCCTTCCTAGATTTGCAAAAAAAGAAACCCCTTTGATACTCGCAGACGAAACTAGCCATGCTAGGCCAGAGTGGCCAAAAGATGAAAAACAAAAAACACATATATAATGAAGCAAACAGTCTTATCTGCACATTTGTATGTTGCTCTTAGCAAGGGAGATACCAAAGTCTTTATTAATGTATTCATTCCATTATGCACACCCCACCTTTCCAGCAAAGCAGCGGTGCTCACGGCAGCTAACAATAGGCACACATGGTAATTTGGAATAAGCTCCATCGTAGGCCTGGGTGGCATGTGGAGGAAGAACCCTCCATCCGTGAGAAGTAACCAACCGGACAGACTTGTCTCCATGGTCTTTTGGGATGAAACCCAGGAAGAGGTGGCCCACAGCTGGAAAGGGAACTGCTAAGCTGCCCTGAAGGGGCATCCGGTCCACCAAGATCCGGTCCACCAAGATGTTTCAGTTTGCCCTGTTGGCCTCAAATGATTTTAATTAAGCTGCAATTTCTTCTTCTTCTTTTTAAAACCCAGATATCATTTAGAAGAGAAAAGGCATTGCTGCTAAAAGTGATTGTGTGTGCTAGCACTTTAAAGCTGCCTGGCCCCCATGTAGAAACAGAGCGAGTCAGAAGAGGCCTCCTGGGCCATCTAGTCTGACCCCCGGCTCCAGCCAGCTCCACTCATGACATGCCTACCACATGCATGTGCAGCCTATCCTTGAACACCCTCCCCAATGGGGCTTCAACCACCTCCCGTGGAAGCCCACTCCATACCCTTGGGATCCTAACTGTCAGGAAGTACTTCAGGAAGTACAGAAAGTATGTAGCAAGAACATTAACCTCATAGAAGAGACAGGGATCTGCAACATTCTTGTCATTCTTTATTTCAACTATGTTTTGGTGTGCATTTTCTCCTGAATATTCACAGTGATTTAGGAGCAGATTTATTGTAAAACCATCCTGAGCTGCTTGTAGTGGACGGTATATAAAAGAAAGACAAAGGATGGATGGATGGATGGATGGATGGATGGAAGGAAGGAAGGAAGGGGTATGGAATGGGCTTCCATGGGAGGTGGTTGAGGCCCCATCAGTGTGGGTGTTCAAGGATAGGCTGGACATGCACGTGGTAGGCATGTCGTGAGCGGAGCCAGCTGGAGCTAGGGGTCAGACTAGATGGCCCAGGAGACCCCTTCTGACTCTGTCAGTTTCTATGAGACAGAGACAGAGAGAGAGAGAGAGAGAGAGAGAGAGAGAAGCATCTCAGTTTCAAAATGTAAAACTGGGGGAAGAGGGAGTTAAATCTCAAGTCCAGGGGCTAAATACAACCTTCCTGGGGTCCCAGCCTGGCCCTCTGGAGTTTCCCAAATGGGCACCCTCCTTTCCCTGGCCCAGCAGCTTCCTCCAACTCCCAGTCCTGCAATAGATTTCCAGCTTTTGCACCATAGTTTCACTACTGAAAAAAGGTTGAAATGCCTTTCTCCTAAGGTTTACTTGCTGGCTGTAAGAACGTCGACCTAAAATATAGAGGTATTTAGCAAGTATGCCTCTGCACAGGGATGTGGAAAGAAAACATTTTGGGAGAGAGAAGCCATCAGATCCCCCGGGCTCGGATCTCTGGACTCCAGCCCCCTTTCTTGTGGCCTTGCGTCCAACTTCCCGGTGAGTGTGCTGAGCATTTGACGGGGTGCCCACCTGGAGGTGAGCCCTCAAGAACACTGTACAAGCCTTTATTTGTGCAGGGTGTGACATGGAAGAAGGTGGCCAGTTGTGCAACTGGACTTCTGTGATGGACTTCTTCTCGACTTAGCTCACTTGCTGAGACAAGGCTGAAAAGGAGAGGGAGTCCATCAGTTGGAGAGGAATGGATTCTAGGGAGCTTTGCCGCAACATGACCTATGCACAAGTTGCTGGGGAACATGGACAAGAGAGTTCTATTGCACTCATGTTCTGCTTGTGGGTCACCTTAGGGCAGCTGGTCCAGCATTGCTCTTCCTATGTTCCCAGGTTCTCCTCTGTGTTCTTCCCCATTGATTGTTGGTCTCCACCATGGGAATTTGCCACCTCCAGTGACTCTGAAATAGAATTTGGGTCCTGGGCTGAAATAGATTCAGCCTTTCTGATGCAAAACCTACAGATTAGAAGTCAGGGTTATAGCAGGTAAAATGGACAACATAGTCTGTGTATTAGCAACGTAACTACAGTTCAACAGACGAAAAGTCAGCCTGGTCTTTAATGAATAACAGAAGGCCATCAGAAAGGTGGAGAAGTATGATCCTCCCTCAATAGGGCAGCCCAAAATCTAGAAGGCCCATTTTCTGTCTTGAACGTGTTCAGGTACAGCTGGAAAGAATGGTGGCTTCATACCCTTTTGAGCCATTGTCTGTTGGTGAACTTGACTTACTATGATGTAGAGCCATTCTAGGAATTTTGGGGGAGGGGTCTTGGGCAGGATAGCTTTGAGACCCCTTTCCTGAGTATGCCCCCTTCCCTCCAGTGGAGGCTGAACCCAGTGAAGGGGCATCCAAACTAGCCAACAATGTATTGTATTTTATTATTTCTTGTATACTACCAGGGACCTACAGCTATTGGGAGAGAAACAGATAATGAAGATGATACTGGTGATGTTATTGATGATAGTGGGGCTGTATCCACTCCAGATTTAAGTTCCAACCTTCCAGTCCCGACCTACCCATGTTGATAAGTGAATTTTGGCAGATAAGGCTCAGTTTCATGGATAGCTCCTTAAAAGTTTAAAGTCAAGTCTGCACAGACCCGCTAGCTCTGGAGTTAGTGGCCTTCATAGCTTCTCACTGATGGTTTCGCTGCCCCTGTGTCCCCCTCTGACCCTAGAATTGCCACTGTCCTGATGGAATGGGCAAAAAAGGTGGACACTTCTGCCCCCTGTCCTTGTCAGAAAGAAGAGTAGATGAGGAGGCGGCAGCAACAATGAGAAAAAGTGGCCCTGCTAAGGGGCTTTGCAGGTGGGACCCCAGACAGGACATGAGCCTCAACAGGTGCCCGTTGATGCTGACCCACTGGTGCTGACCCTGTCTGCTGAGGCAACAGTTCTGGGCCACTGCATTCTGTCCTTCCCCGTTGCCATGGTGTCCAATACTTCAAAGGGGCTTTCATGGTGCCGAGCAACCTACTTACCCACACCCCCATGGTAATGCGTATTATGGAATGTGGCAGTCTGCAAGCACTCTCCCACCTTGGGAATCCATGTGGGGTGTCACCAAAGGTTGCCCCTCCAGCCTTCAGTGAACTTCAAAGATGTCTTGCTGTGATCTGAGAGGTTACTATGGCGAGGAGTAGAAGTGCTTCCGAGAAGATCTCTTCTAAATAGCTTTAATCACCCTCGGAAAAATTCAGCATTACCTTCTGAGAGGAGGGAGAAAGGGAGGGAAAGAGGGAGGGGGAAATGGCATCCCATCCAACTTGATCCATTCTCCCAGGAGCAAAGGCTTTTCTTAGATGTTTGCTTGATAGCCAAACTAGTCATGATACAAATATTCATGATTTTTATGTTTGTACTCCAATGAAAAAGCCATATGCTCACTGTTGTTGAGAAATAAGCAAAAGGCTGATCTATTTCTCTCTCTTTCAGTCTCTACACACACACACACACAGTGTGTGTGTGTGTGTGTGCGTGTGCATGTGCATGTGCGCATCTATAAATATATACACATATACACCCCCACTGAGTTTCTCCAGAAGTCGTTACAGAAGATTCACCACTGTGTTGCACCAATCAAGATATAACAGCAACAATAACACACAAAACATAAAGGTCATCAATAAAACCAGGCTAAACCAATGCATCCATCAGGCAGTATTCGAACTATTAAATCCAGTATACAAATCCAGCCAGAACCTGCGTCCAAACACCTTTTCAGAAAACCATGAGAGGAGGCCACTCCTAACTCTGAAGGTAAAGCTTACTAAATAAATAAATAAACAAAGCAATTCATAATATGTGAGCCGCCCCGAGGCTTCGGCGAATGGGGCGGCATAAAAATGTTTTAATAAATAAATAAAATAAATAATTTCAGAGTGAGGAAGCCTCTTCACATGAGCCCAGCAAACGGGATCATAGAACTGGGGAGCTGGAAGGGGCCAGAGGGCCGCTGCTCAGTGCAGGACTCCCAGCTGAGGCATCCCTCTCAGATGACCTCTGCCATCGACGGTGTCTTTGAAAGGGCTTCTCTTGCTGATTGCATGGGTTCATAATGACATGATGCTTTAGGTAAACAGGACTCAGTCATTTAGGGCTGTGAAGGTTGAATTGTGCCCAGGAAACAATGGGCCACCAGTTTAGAACTTGCAGTATCAGAACCATATGATCTTGATAGCATGCCTAGTTCCTTCTTTTTATCTCAGTTAATGGAGCTTCTAAGGCCCCTCGAGGATTCAATGGGCAGGCTAGAGGGTTGAGGAGCAGAAAATAGCTAAGTCAATGGTGAACATGATGTGCAGCCATACTTCTAGTGCGCATTACAGTGCTTAAAGCAGAAAGCTGACATTCAGGCTCATGCGCCAAATCCAGTCCATTGGGTCTAAATGGAGCCATCCAGAGTTCCTCCGAGACTGCTACCCCTTCCCCCAGTCATTTGGTGGCTTCCCAGCTTTTACCTGGTTTGTTCTGAAATACCTCTCCTAAAGCACTTTGAGATTCAGCTTAATGATGGTGATACTTTGGGAATCTTACCTGTGGTCCTGCTCATTTCTAGAGCAGAGCCCCAGAGGGCTTTTGCAAACCCAGTTCTGCCCTTGGACTAAATGTGATTATAGAGATGTGGTTACTTTTCAGTGGGAATCGGGATGTACGTTTCAGCCAGCTGCAAATGATCATGCACGGGGAAAGCACAACAATGCTTCAGAACCCCTTGCAGAAGCCACAACTGCTTTGTGGATAATAGTCTGAAAGGTGAAGGCAGAGATATCAATGAAGTAAAGGAGGTTTTCCCACATCCTACATCCAAACGTCCTTAAAGATGCTTCCAGGGATTAAAGGATGTTTTGGATTATTTCTCTTGATGCTTATGGGCTTGGGATAGGGAATTCTACATCAGATCCTTCCCTTCTGCAGTTGCTGTGGAAAAGAATCATACACGCTGCCTTTGGGGTAACAACAATTGCCTTGGGGGACCTTGCAGAGGACAACAAGGGGACAGTCTGGTGCCTGGGGAAAGCAGGGGAGAGACAAACCAGGATTCATGGATCTCCATGGCCTTCCTGTTGCTCACCTCTGGTCACTGCCAGTAAGTGAGGGTGGTGTGGAAAATTTTCTGGAAGAGCAAGGCATTTTCAGAAGCCTCCAAGCTTCCATCTGATGGGCAACAGACCCCTGGAATTATCACTTGAATTGTGTTCTGCTGATGCACAGAGAAGCTAAGACCAGAAGGAGAGGAACCTCAAGCCAGTTACACTTAATCTTTTTGAACAGGTCATATTAAGTTTTTAAACATAGGAATCAAAGGAAGAAGAACGGTAAACAAGAAGGTAATCAATGTATACAATCTACAGAGATGGTCAAATTGAGTGGATATAGATTTCCTTTAGACCTATTTTGCCCAAATATATTTTTTCATCTGGGATTACCACTAAACAAATGACTCTTCCCTTAACTGTATCTATCCACCCAAACAGCAAGTTGAAGCCAAGGTGTAGCTTGTCTGTTGATGCAGGACATGAGACACATCCAGCCACCCATTGGTCAGAACGTGCAGGAGAGTCTGGAAGGAGATCTGCATGGCAAAAGCCACAAAAAATTGCATCCCTGCTTATGCCTTTTTTGCCTGAACCAAACATTGTCACATAAGAATTATTGATGTTGCTTCTTTTTTTCAGTTCTGTGCCACCCAATAGCTAAAGTTCTCTGGTTAGTTTACATGATCCATAAAAGCAGAGGATGAAATTTTAATATTGTCTGTCCCACCTTTCTTCAATTGTGGCACTTCAAGGTGGCTACATGTGGTCTCCTGGAGGTCTCCCCTCCAAGCCCAGCCCAGCCCTAGCTAGACCTGCTGAGCTTCAGCACAGCGGATGCTGTATGTGCCTTCAGACCAGACTCTGGGCCTGCATCATGCAAAAGTGCATTAAAACATCGTAAAATCAGAAAACAACATTTAAACCATCGAAATAGCTAAGAAACATACAATAGCATCGATAAAGAAACAGAAAAGACAAGCCCTTGGGTGGCCAAGCAAGTCTTCAGAGGCCTCAGGGAAGAGGGCAGACTTCGCCTGGTGCTGAAAAGATGGCAAAAGGGCACCGTAAGGGATGCTGCAGGGAAGTTGTTCCATAGACGTGGGGCCATGATGGAAGACCCCTCACACACATTATTGCCACCCTCTGCACCTCCCTGCACCTCAAGGAGGGCCCCAGAAGTTGAGCCGGCTGTCCAAGGTGCTCCATGGACCTAAGCCATGTAAGGCTTTATAGGTTAAAACCAGCACCTGGTACTGGGACTGGCAGCTTACAGGCAGCCAGGGCAACTGGGCCAGAACCAGCCTGATGTGTTCCCAGTTACCAATCTGCCAGCCACATTCTGCACCAGCTGCGGCTTCTGCGCAAGGCGTGGCGCTGGGTATTTGCGATCATGCCTCCCTCTGAGGTCCTGCATGCACGGGGGACTTTGCGCAAACTTTTGAAGGATGAAAGGACTCCCCAGGCCATGCCTTCCATTTGTGCATGGAATATGTTTAAAGAGTCCATGCACATTCAGGATAGATGCATCCTTAAATGTAAGCCATTCAGGCTTGCTGAGGATGTGGGGGCAATGAGGAATTTCCCACATAAAGACTACCAGAGTCAAATGTCTCCACTGAACTTCTAACTGAAATAACTTTGCCCCATAAGCAAACAGGAAACCGCTGGTTTTGCACAGAGGGCAGTGGAAGAGAAGGCAAGTGGATTTCCCAGTGATGAGTACTTGTTCTAATTGAATTCAAGCTGGAATTCCTCCATAGATGTTTCCGTTATACATACATATGGCTCCACTAACGTATCTAAACCAAAACATTTGTTTGTCAAATGTTGAAAGTCATCGCAAAAAATGCAGTTCCGTTGCATCTTGTGGTCTCCAAAATTAAATACCCTGGAACTACTACAAATATAGCAAAGCTTTTCTGAGCTTATGTTTCCCATCAAAGAACAAACAAGAGCAGGATGGGGGGCCAGGGAGGTATCCAGATTTTCTTATATTCCAAGGCTTCCATTATTTACCATGGTGCATTAACTGGGCTTTGTCAGAAGATGCAGCATACAAAGCTGAGCCAAACAAATTTGCAGTGTATCTGCTATCAGTTTTGTGGTACAGCTGATGGTGAAGGGACCATAAACTCATGCCTGAGCCTGCACTATTTCAAAGACAGGTGTTGGTGGCCCTGTGTCCTTTACCGCAGGTGCAAGTAGAAGGTAAATTTCTAGATGTTTGGACCACAGCTTCCAGATGCCCCTGCTGGCAGAGCAATGGTGAAGAATCCTGGGAAATGAAGTCAAAAACACCTGAAGATCTGCTTTCTATCTATACCTGCTTTACAAAAGACAATTCTCTTTCTGAAGGGCTGTCCCCAGGTTTGTTGTAATGACAGCCTTCTTGAAGTTTCCAATGAAATCAAGCTCCTGGGCAACAGACCTGGCCAGCACAAAGATCATCTTGTGTGTTCCCCACTATAGCATGATATATTATATTTCTATTTAAATGTAGTAGTTCTTTAAATTTCCACCTATCGATTTATGCATGGTAATGCATTCCCTCTTTATTTGCCCTCTGCAAGAGTTTCTCCCTTCACAGGAGGAGGCTCATAAAGGCTCTGTGCTCCTACAGTCATCAAAACATGTCCCCAAGTAGAAACCTACATGTCTGCAGGGAGAGTACAAGCCTAGCCTAATCCTTGGCATGTGAGCTATAATTAGCCTTGAGTGGCTAAAATGCTACCATGCAGAAGAAAACCATATCAAGTCAAATATAAAAGCACAAATATCTAACAAGAAAATGTACGTATTTATTTATTCATTTAATACATTTCTGTACTACCCTACAGCCCAAAGGGCTCTCTGGGTGGTATACAATTAAAACACGGTGCAGGATAAAACAGTAAGATATGAACAATAAAATCAATACAAGCAAGAACAAACACGGCTGTTCATCGCAATTACAGAATTGATAAAATGGATACAATTAATACAAGGTTTATGTAGTATAACATCATAAAACAATTTTTAGAATAAGATTTTATTTAATTCAAACTGCCTGGAAGATAAAAAGATTTTCACCTGGTGCCAAAAGGAAAATAGGGATGGCGTCATGTGCACCTCCTTGGGGAGCATGTGCCAGAGATGCAAGTACTGAAAAAGCCCTTCTCCTGGCCAGCAACTTTCTTGCTGCAACAAACTAAAAAAATGGTCCAAAATTCAAACTCCAGATCCTCATTACATGCAAAATTGAACAATTAGGGGATTCTAAATGACAGTTCAATTTTAAAGCAAAAATACACACTTCAGCCACCAATCTAACAAACTTTTTGGCTGTACCAATAAAAGAAAAAATTCTCCCTTGCCCGAGAGCAGGCATGGCGGAAAAGTAGACTCAAATGGTGCAATCATTGTGCAACATACCATTAAGCAGATTTTGGCCTGGTCCTGCAGCATTGCTGCATAGGATCATTTTGGCTGGTCTAAGAAACGGTGCCATAGTCCTGTACATGCTTATTGAGACAAACATCAGTGGAACCAAAGTTAGGGTTGCGAAGAAGCTCCAGGGAATCCATCCCTCCAGTGCTCATGGGCTTCCACTCCTGCTCAGACCTACCTGAGAAAGCAAGCAGAGACAAGAGGAAGCCCGTGAACACTCATGCAAAGAAGGTTGCTCAGCAGAAACCTTCATTCACATCATCTGCACGTCACGTGCAACACAAACCAAGGCCGCCGCGTGTGCTGTGGGCAAGGGACACCCCCTGTGCAGTGCTCGTGCAGGACTCAGGTGTTGGCAGGTGCTCATGTGGACACTCTGCCTGCTCACCAGGAACCTGGACACATGGATGGAGTCTGGGGAGCTGAGCCCAGGGAATCCAGCAGATCCCCACTTGCAAAATAGATTCCGCATACATCTCAGTCTGAGTGCAAGTCTAGTGCAAGCCTTGCCAATAGTGCAAGCCTAGGGATGTTTGCTCACCACTAAGGCTGCAGACTTACTGTGCAACCTTATACAAGTCTATTCAGAAGCATGTTCCACTGCATTCAGTGGGGTTGACTCTCAGGAAAGTTCAGCCTAAAGAACATGAAGCCCCATCACTGAGGTGGTTGAGGCCCCATCGGTGAGGATGTTCAAGGATAGGCTAGACATGCACATGGTGGGCATGTCGTGAGCGGAGCTGGTTGGAGCCAGCGGTCAGACTGGATGGCCCAGGAGGCCCCTTCTGACTCGCTCAGTTTCTATGTTTCTATGTAACATATCCTCAACTATGCAGACCTAAAGGAAGTGCAAATGGTTATTTTTCCTGGAGGACTTGGGCCAGGGGGGAGAATCTCCCTCGGCAGGAAAACGAAATGGGCTTTTTCATGAAATGAAGAACAAATGCATTGTTTTGAAGGGGGTTGCTCACGAGTTCCATAGGCTGATGATGGAAAAGTGCCAGGGAGTATTCAAGGCGTTACTGCCATTATCTTATCAAACACTGGTGTCAACTGGAATAGGGAGTGCTTGGCAGACTTGAAAATCAAGTCCTCAGTGAATAAGCAAGCAGAGGGATAATCTAGCAGCTTTTCCGCTTCTTTCCCCTGCCCCTATCGCTGCAGCATTCACAGTTTTCGTGATTTCTATTGCATCTTTTTTGTGCAGTGAAATTCATTCTGTGAAAAACCACGGAAACACCAAACTGGACACAGAACAAGCTGGAGACACTGCTTTAGTCCTCGACTTAGACAAATTGTGTCAAAGGGTCCCCAGAGGAAGCACAGTTGTGCTGATCAAGCTCAAAGGCAGTTTTCTTATAATGGCGAGATCTTCCTCAGGGTGAGAGCCGGAGTGCTGCGATGGTGAGGATCTTGCCATCGGACTCTTGTCGGTGCCCCCCCCCCCGGATCTCGTCTTGGGTCCCCACCTGACTACGCAGCTCGCTGGGTGAGCTTGGGCTAGTGCCTGACTCTCAGCCAAACCTACTTCACAGGGTTGCTGTGAAGATAAATGCATATGATTTGGGTCATGTAAACCACTGTGGATTCCTTAAGGGACAAAAAATGGGCAGCATGTTGCATTATTATTATTATTAATTGCTATTCGTATTTTATTGACTGCTTTTAGTATTTTTGTTCAGTGTTTCTTAACCTTTTGACTGTTGTGCACCACCTAAAGAGCCTTTTGGGCTACTTGGAGGCTTATAAACAAACAAACAAACAAACAAACAAGGAATAAATGCATGAACAGATACATTTCAGTTGTCCTTTGCAGAGAATTATGTTATGAAATATAGCACTGTTGCCATTCTGTTCTGACTCTTACAGGGGTGAAGCTGGAGAGGGAGAAGTCCCTTGGTAAATCAAATCCCCACCACACAGAAAGGCAGTGTACACAGTCGTCTTGGAAGTGTGAGGGGTTTCCTGTCATGAGCCGGGTTTCCTCCTTTGCACTTCCAAAACAACAGACTGTTCTTTCAAAAGCTCTTTATTCTCCAGTGCACTTCCAGCAAGTGCAACCAAGAATGAGTCTCTGAGCACGCACAGAGCTGTTTGTTGAACTCAGTCTAGGAACTGCTTCTAAGAACTCTCCTCTTGAGTACCCCTGGACCCTCTCCCTTCAGGAGGGCCCTTCTGGGGTTTGGCAAACCTCTTCTCTGTCCATCACCCTTCTGGTTGGTCATCCCATCTCTCCCAACATCATGTCGTGGGGTCAAGAGTCATACCAAGCTCAGCTGGCTGCAGAAATTCTCCTCCCACACCCCCTCCTTGCAGCCGCAAATCCTGACTGCTCTCAAGGTCCACCTGAACATCTGTGGAGGGTGTCCTTGAGATAAGCCCCTCTGCTTCCTCCATGTGAACATCTGAGAATTCTGGTTCCCAGGGCCCCCCTTCGTCTGACAAGTCCAAATCTGCTTGACCTTGGAAAACACATGGCCCCGTTCATTCCCAACACTTCCCTTAACTCAGATATGAGACGTGTCCATCCCAGTGGCAAATTAGGTCCCCCTCAGGCAAAGCTGCTTCCACTGAGGCATCCCTGGATCTGACCACTTGGAGCCTGAAGGGGAAGGTGGAGAGGAATCCTTGTTGGGATATAGCATTGCCTTTCTTCAGTGCCAGCCATGCCCCCAACTGGGAGGGCAAGCAGCCTCATGTCCTCCCCAGTGGGGCAAGCATGGGGGTGATGATGCATCTCAGGACCTTCTGGCGCTAGCCAGTTTTTCCCCACATTTGTCCAGAAACATAGAAACAGAAACTGAACGAGTCAGAAGGGGTCTCCTGGCCCATCTAGTCTGACCCTTGGCTCCAGCCAGCTCCACTCATGACATGCCTCCCATGTGCATGTCCAGCCTATCCTTGAACACCCTCACCAATGGGGCCTCAATCACCCCCCGTGGAAGCTCATTCCATACCCTCGGGGTCCTGACTGTCAGGAAGTATTTTCTGGAATCCAAACTGGACCTTGGTTCCTTGAGCTTGGCTCCATTGGAGCACGCCCTGCCTTCCTCTGCAAAGGAGAACAGAGGACCCACCTTCAAGAACTTTCAGGAGCTGGCCAAGCCCTGAACCCGTGTCCCACCTGGATCCCACAAGCACCGCTATAGTGCCCTTCAATGGAGGAAGCAGGAGCAAACCTGGCTGTGCACCCAGCCTGCATTTGCAGGAGCTCCTGCAATACCTGAAGTGCTTCACCCCTCCTTGGGCTCACCCATGTGGGAACTTCCTGTGCCAACTCCTTGCAGTGCAGTCCTTCTTTCAGGCCTCCTTTAGCAGTGCTTTTCCACCAAAATGCACTGTTTGCTCCCTCGGAGAGGCTTCTGGGGTCCCTAAAGCACACACCACCTGTGCCGGTTGCAGAATCAATAATCATAACAATTACTTGTGTTCTTACTTGTCGAGGGACTTTGACATGCAGCCGTGACAGATTTATGCCTGACTTTATTGCCATTAGCAGTAAATTTCACTCTTTCTTCTCTTTTTCTGTTTTGCAAACCTGCACACTCCCTGACTGCAAATGAGCCAGCCACTGCATTGCCCTTGCTCTGCAGAAGCTCCGCTCCTCACTTATGCATGTACAGTACATTCCTTCTTCATGTAGCTGTTCCCCTCCGGGTCTCGCACACACCCAGTTTGGAGCATAAATGTGCACTTTAAAAACTTGAATTGATCATTTAATTACGATAGAGCCAGAGCATGTCATGTTTTTCAGCAAAGTAGTTCAAATGCCCTCCAGGTTAATAACTCGTGTTACCGGGCACGGATAAGCAACCGTTCACTCCCTCTGTGTTTGGGTTACAGCTCTTAATAGCTCTGGCCAACTGGACCAATGGTAAGAGACTATCAAACTTGTTGTCCAAAACTTCTGGAAGGCACTGAGATGCCCAGTCTGGTCATTGGGTATCCAGGATCCTAAAGGTGGGACTGGAAAACTGGTGCAGCGTAATAGACTCCAGAAATCCCCCAGTGAACTCTCATCTCTGCTGAGAATAAAGTTGGTGGCTTTTTGGCAAGCAGATTTGACAGCTTCCCTGGATCAGATTTGACAGCTTCCCTGGATAGGTATGGGTAATAGCACTGAGCTATCTTACAACACTGTTGGAAAAGTAATGAACACAATGTGTTTCCAGCACTTTAATGTGCGGCATAAGTGTCAATTATTATTTTTGCTCTTCCTGTGCTGATGCAGAGACCAAACTTCTCAGGACAAAACTCACGGGACAAAAATAGGTGTCACTACTGCTTCACCTGTCTCTTTCACAAAGGGCTGAGTACCTGTGTTCCTGCACCTGGTGGGGGATGGGTAGATCTGTCTAAATTAGGGATGGAGGAGAATTTCACTTCTGTTCACGCATCACACAAATGTGTCTTGTTCTCAATTCAAGCCGGGAATATGATTAGTAGTGTTTCTATTCCAAGAAATCTTTGCAAATTCTTGAATTTGTGACCATGCTTGAGAAATTGTTTCTTTTAATGTGCAGTTTGAAATGTGCATTAAAAACGGGACATGTTCATAGTTTGCTCAATAGCTTAATATTCATTTTTTAAAAATATGAACAGAAATGCACAACACCTTTCCTATTCCACGAGCAGGAAAACAGAACAAAACAAACTTTGACATGGTTTTCAGAGCATTTGGGAGAGCTTGAAAACAGCTGGTTCTCCATCCAGGCCGTGTCCCTTTCAGATGTCATTATTCCTGTTTCTGTGTTTGTGTGAAATCTGTGCTGTTTTTCAAAACCTTCAAGAAAAATTACATTTCCATATGCATTTTTGATTTGCATTACTCTCAAAACATGCATTCTTCAGAACTCAGTCCTAGGGGGATCCCTGCAACCCTTCGCAGATGGAGTTAGAGGCATCCTATGGTAGTGAGAGAATCGTGGAGGTGAAGGCCACCTCTATAATCTCTCAGTCTTCAAAGCACTATGGCCAATTTTGACCAGTGCTTCAGAGTAGAAGGGAAAGAAAATGCAACACCACCAGGATATATGGTGTCGAAGAAGTGCTGGTTCCCTTCCCTTCCCTTCCCTTCCCTTCCCTTCCCTTCCCTTCCCTTCCCTTCCCTCTTCAGCCACCAAGGCATCCCCCCAAAGCCCTTTTCTAAGCCCTTTTCTTGGGGAAGCAGCTGCTGCAGTCTTCTCCATGCCAGCTGTAAGTGAGAATGAAGCCAGGTATGGATACCTGGCTACAAGGTTTAAATTGGTGTCCTGCAACAGCAGTGGGTTGAACCTGATGGCCTTCATGGCCCCTTCCAACTCTACTATTCTATGAAAAGTAGGAATCAGACAACTCCTGTGCACAGCTAGATTCTGTCTAGTGGCTATAGGATTGACTATAATTATATATGATCTCAAAAACTTATTTTGAACCCAGAACCAAATCACAGTAATTTGACAAACAGCTACCATCTCATCACTGCATTAGTTCATGCGGGTTGGTTTAGGTCAGTTTGTCTCAAAAATTCACAAAAAAAGAATTGTCCATGCATTTCTGACCAAACCCAGATATCTGAAAGATTTTTCCAGGCCAGGTTGTATATGAGTGAAAGGGTTCCAACTATGGATGGCCTTCCACTCCTGCAACAAGACTTCTCTCTTTCTCCCAAATTTTCTCCAGACATTTCCCTGGACATAGGTGGATACAACTCATAGGACTCTGTACAGAGGGCTTTTCTAGATAAGGCTGTTATCCGTTGCATCTAATTTGGTTTTGTTGAAAAACTGAAATCTGAGCTCTACACAAATGTCATTGTCTTTCCTGCTTTTCCATTGTAAAATCTCTAGGTGGCACTGTGGCATAATAGAATAGTGCATGTATGCAAGTGGAAAACGCATTTTCTTTCCCCTTCAGAAATAGTACTATGTTTCCCATGCCATAAAAGCAAAGAAAAGCAAACCTGAGACAAGCATGCACTCTCCCACTGAGCCATGGGCCCTCTCAGTTACAGTTCCTCTTAGGACAAGAATTTTAGTTATCTTCACAAAGCGTGCAAACATGTCCCATTCATGACCCTGGATGCAAATGGGGACAGGATAGTGTGTTCTTTGGAAGTGCTTGTAAATTACAGAGCTGAAATTTGTGCTTGAAAAGAAAAGTGCATGTTCACATTCGCTCTAGCTTTGGTGCTTTTTAAAGCTGTTTTCCATTGGAAATCAACACTTTCCCCACTTGAACGAAGGAAAACGAGCACAAATGAGTCCAGGAAACAAGGCAAACAGAGATGCAAGAATCTGTTGGAGAATCTGGGCAAATGTGAAAATTACATGTTCACCCATCTTTAGTCACTTTACAAATTCAGCTGTCAACAAACTGTTTTAGGTATAGATATTCAAGTGCTTTATGAAATAAATTGCATACTGTTGTTAATACTAATAATTATAATTAAAAAGCTGGTTCCACCCCATAGCATTCTTCTACCTTGCCTGATCTCCAGTAATGAACTTTCTTTTCCCTGACATAGTTCTGTGTAATGAAATTATTCTGTCTCCAAGATCTCCAGGGAGGTAACTTTTTTCTCTGCTGATAAACATCTCTCATTTATATATACTTAATAAAAAATAGACATGCTTCTTTATACATTTAATTACATGAGAACAGCTTTTGCCCAAATAATGAGATGATTCAATTGAGCCATTTCTCCCTGAGAAGTATTTTTAACCTTCATTTAAATTTAATTTACTCATCATCACACAAGCCCCCTCAAGCAGTTCTGCAAAGTAAAAGAAAAAAAGAAAGGAAGAAAAAGAGGGGGAAAACACATTGATCAAATATTTTTAAAATGTCAAATGTTGCTTAATTGTGGGAGGAACTAAATTTGTTTTCAAGCATATCTGCATTTGAGCTGCTCTGGAGTTTTGCTTTGCTTTGCTTTTCCTTTTTGGATAACCGATCTTTTCTGTCTTTCCATCAAAGGTTGGCATCAATGTATTATTCCAGGCCATCTGGGAAAACTAAAAAGTGGCATGAATATGCATGTTGTCAAGTCAGGCCATTGGTCTGCACAGCTCAATACTGCTTATGCGGAACAGAGGTGGCTCTCCAGGGTGGGAGGGTAACGGTGGTGGGGTAAGGGGAGGGAGATCCATTTTGCACTCATGGACCAAGTGATAAACCACCGTTCTGTTATCTTATGAAAGTGACAATTCTCTAAATTATGTAGAGGAGTTCACTCATTTAATATCTATTCACTAATTTATTTGAATTTATATTCTGTCCTATCTGCTAAAAAGCTTTAAAGGTGATGTGGGACATTTTAAGACAATGCAACATTGCAATAATAAATGCAAAAGCATTGTTGTTTTATTGTTAGTCGTGAAGTCATGCCCAACCCATCGCGACCCCTTGGGCAACATTCCTCCAGGCTCTTCTGTCCTCCACCATCCCTCGGAGTCCATCCAAGCCCATGCCCACTCCCCCAGTGACTCCATCCAGCCACCCCAACCTCTGCTGTCCCCTTCTTCTCTTGCCATCTATTGTTCCCAGCATCAGGCTCTTCTCCAGGGAGTTCTTCCTTCTCATTAGGTGGCCAAAGGATTTGAGTTTCACCTTCAGGATCTGGCCTTCAGGACAGGTATGACATGACCCCAATACCGTGCATCCCTTAGCAGCTGGGCTGCTACATTTTGCAGCAGTTAACCGTCTGGGTAATCTTTGGAGTTGCAGTAGTTCTATGCAAAGAGTGAACAGCAATTGTCTGAACATGATGCAGCCGAGGCATAAGTCAGGACGATGCAGTAAGCACCACAGCGGGCACAGCCAGCAAACAGGCTCCTTGCCACCACAACCATCTGGAGATCCAGGACCAGCAGAGGACCAAGGCGCTTTCCTAAGTAGGGATGTGCTGAAGCTCCAAGGAATCTGTCCCTCTGGCATTCACAGACTTCCTCTTGCACTTGGAAAGTGTGCGGAGCAGAGAGGGAGTCTGCAAAAGCTCCCAAATGAACGCTGAATGACAAGCAACCTTCTCCTGCATCACATGCAGCAGCAAAGGCTGTTTCGTGTGGCTTGGGAAGGAGAAGCTGCTTGCACAGCAGTCACATAGACCTCAATTCCTGAGCAGCACTGTGTAAATGTTGGGTGTGCTTGCCAGGAACTAGAACTCGCAGCCACAGGAAAGTGGATCATAGTCCAGGGGGATGAGCCCAGGGAATCTGATGGATTTCCACTCTAAAACATAGAAACAAGTGAGTCAGAAGGGGCCTCCCACGCCATCTAGTCTGACCCCTGCTCCAGCCGGCCCTGCTCTTGACATGCCTACCATGTGCATGTCTAGCCTATCCTTGAACATTCTCACTGTTGGGGCCTCAACCACCTCCCTTGGAAGCCCATTCCATACCCTCGGGGTCCTAACTGTCAAGAAGTACTTCCTGGGATCCAAATTGAACCTTGGTTCCCTGAGCTTGGCTCCTCTGGAGCACGTCCTGCCCTCCTCTGCAGGGGAGAACAGGTCTCTACCCACCTCCGTGTGACACCTCCGCCATGTACCTATATGTCACCAACAGATCCCCTCAGAGTCTCCGCCTCTCACGGCTGAAGAGACCCAGTTCCCTCAGTCTCACCTCATACGGCTTTCCCTGCTAACCAGCTACCGTCCTTGTGGCCCTACGCTGCACTGACTCTAACCTGGCTATATCCTTCCTGTAATGAGGGGCCCAGAACTGAACACGGTTTTCCAGTTGCAGGTGGACCAGCGTCGTATAGAGTGGTAATAGTACCCTGGATGCTTCTCACTTCCCTTCTTCTGGGCTATGGACATGACCAAACAGATTGACCTCCAGTCCTGCAGTGGGACTTGTTGATGGAGAAATGCATGCAGAATTAAATGTCTTGGTGCAGATGGCATTGCAAATGCATTACATTAGGAAAACTGCTTGCACATACTTCATATTAGGACAAATTGAATGCAAAATAGTATCCACTGGAAAAATACATATTAAAAGTTGCTTTAAAGATTAGATCTCCAAGTTCAGGAGGAATTAAGACTGGAAAAATGAGAAATGGAAAGACAATGAAATAAATAGTTTTGTCCATCCCCATTTCAGGCTAGATTCTGCTAGCACTGCTCAGAGATGCTGCAGGGGGAAGGTGGAAGCGTCTGGATGCAAACCATGCCTTCTCTCTCTCTGAGCTACTGCTGGAGATGTGGGCAAACAAGCAGTCTTTGGGACCACCAGAATACTCTGAACACAAGCATGAAACTTGCCTCATTGTTAAATTGTTCTGTGTGTTGTTTGAAGGAGAAAAACACATACCTCAAATGGAGAAAAACGTGTATGACTTAAAAGAGCACATACAACTGCATGCTTCCCTCCCTGGAGTAAAGCATGCCAATGCGCATTTTTGAAAATGAAGACGAGCGCAGGAATTTGCAGATTCCTGGGGGAAACTTGGGGGAAACACGTCCTCCAGCTCACACTCTCATTATGCGTTGGCATGATTCGCAAAAATGTCCATCACTACTTCACACGTTCCAACTCTGAAATTCGCTGCTGAAATGTGAAAGAGGGGAGCAAGTTTTACTCCCCTTTTGCTTGACCACCCTCCATAAATTTGGTTCAAACTTCAAACCCACTGAAGGTTTGGCCCAGCAAGGAATATAGAACTACATGCAGCATGGAAAAGAATGATGGCCCAAAAAGGATCATCATCTAATTATCATTATAAGTTTTGGGGACAAATGGAAGTTAATATATTCGCCGGTTCTTAGCACTGGGAGCAACTGAGTGGGACACTCTTCTTGTCATGCCATCTCCCACAGGGTGACAGCAATTGGAAGTACTTATGATGATTGTGATTAATTTCATTAGTGCTCAATTCTCTTTAATTCTTCTCTCCCCCCTCCCCCTTCTCTCTCTCCATCTTGGAGGGCCGATGATTTTTTCTCGGCAAGTAAATCCAGGGTGACAGTTTAATAGGTTCAGACATGCTTAGATCTAAAATGAGACTGTAATATTAATATACTATTGACCAGTTATGGATTAAGCAAACTGAGGGCACAGTAAAGCAAATGACTTCAGAGGGATGAGTTAATGTGCTAAGTGGTTCCCATGCAATGATTAAAAATGTTCTTCATTTACTCAGAAATTAATAGGTTCTTCAAATGAATCTAATAAAAACCGGCTTATAGTATGCTAGAAATTTAGCTTCCTGTTTGATGGGAAGGCGCTGACCCCTCCAGCTTCAGATGCTCCTGAACTGTTTGTTGCAATCAATAAAAATAATCAGCCAGGGCGGACCCTGTTATTGTGGAAGGGAGGGGCTGCCACCCAAACGCAAAGCTCTGGGCCGGGCTGCCCCCCCCCCCACGCAACCCTCTTGTGCAATTCCTCGTGTTTATTGTATCTTCATGATCTTGCACCATATTGCTGATTGGCAAGGGCAGGGAGACGCACCGATATTGATGTGTGAGTGGAGCCCTTGCACTATAGTTGGCAGAGGGGGAAGAGAGGACGCGGTAATGGCCAGGGTCTCCTGAGATGAGCCGTGGGACAAGATGCTGCCCTCCCACGCTCTCCACAAAACCTGGTGCAGCTACCAGGTGGACATGGAAGAATCAATCCAAGTTGCGACAAGCTAGGTTCAGGCTGGACATCATGAAAAGCTTCCTCACTGTCAGAGCAATACGACAGTGGAACCAGCTGCCTGGGGAGGTGGTGGGCTCTCCCACACTGGAGACGTTCAGAAAGAACCTGGACAGCCAGCTGAGTGCGAGGGTGTAAATGGGTGTCCTGCAACAGCAGGGATGGGACTCGATGGCCTTCATGGCCCCTTCCAACTCTGCTATTCTAGGATTCTCTGATGATTCTGCCTGGAAACATTGCAGCTAAGTTGGTGCAGGGCAGGCCTTGCAGCAAAGAGGCCCTCTCCTTCGCTGCCTTCTCTCCTCCTCTGCTGTCTGAGGCAGCGCCCTCAGCTGGCCATATCCGGGGCCCCGCTCTGACCACCTCCCATCTGAAAGGCACTTCTGCCCAACGTAGCTGCTCTTCCAGAAGAGCAACCATATTAGGAGAATCTCACCTGGCAATTTCACCCCTTACATTTGCAATTTATTTATTTATTCAAAGCATTTCTACCCCGTCCTTTACTGAGGTCTCAGGCCAGTGATACAAAAGTAAAGCAATACAAAGCAGCATCAAATAATGACCCAGATAGTAGCAATATTAAAACTAACTCAGCCTTTGAAATTCTGGGAAAATAAAGAAGTTTTGGCCTGGCACTAAAAAGTATAAAGCATCGGCACCAGGTGCACCTCTCTGGGGAGCATATGCCAAAGCTGGGGTGCCACCACAGAGAAGGCCTTTCTCCGGGTAGCCACTCTTTTGATCTCCTTCAAAAAGGGCTGCTGAAGAAGGACCTCTGACCTAGATCTTAAGGGGCGGGCAGGTATATAAGGAAGGAGATGCTCCTTCAGATATCCATTTAGGGCTTTAGAAGTAATCATCAATGCCTTAAATTGGGCCTGGATTTCAACTGATGTTATGTGTGCATATCTACTGGTCCCTGTTAACCAGCTCTATTCTGGACCAACTGAAGTATCCAGACTGTCTTCGAGGGCAGCCCTATGCAGAATGCACTGCAATAGTCCAAACAGGAGGTTATCAGAGCATGAGTCACCCTTGCTAGGCTCTGCATATCCAAGTAGGGATGTAGTTGGTGGACCAGACAAAGCTGGAGGAAAACGCTCCCCAGCATGGCAGCCACCCGGAGCTCCAAGGGTGACTCTGAGTCAAGGAGCTCCCAAAACACACACCCTTGTCCCTCAGGGGGAGGTCAACCCTGTCTGGAACATGGTGAAGATCTCTTACTCGGAAAGCTGAACCACCTACCAACCAGGCCTCTGTCTTCAAGGCAGCATACATGTTGCTTGCACACCTGATCTTCACAACAACCTTGTGAGGTTGGTTAGGAGGAGAGGCAGGGACTGTCCCATCTGAGCTTCATGGCAGAGGGTGCATTTCTACTCGCATCTCCCAGTTCTAGTCCACCAAATGGCTAGAGCAGCTGTTGCTGGGCCAGTGTTTGTTTCCAGGGGAGTAAGCCTCTAGGGAGGTGACTGTACCATTGCATTCCCTTGCTCCCACACAGTTAGCTAAGATGTAACCCACCATGTTGAACACTGTCCACCAGCTTTGCATGGTGGCTAAAGACAGGGGAGAAGATGGTTTTCCTTTGGTTTTTAAGGCCAGCCTACCTAATATCTTACCTTTGTGCCAACACATAGACAAAAGCCATCCTTTGAAATTCACACTTGTCCAAATTTTGCAAAGGAGCTTTCCAATTAAAATGCACCCCAACCTGTACATATTATTGGATATAATGTTCAAAATGCACTTCACTGGGGAAAGCATGAATTCACATTTTCATACAATAAAATGCAACCATTATTTAATTATTTTACTCTACATTGATTACATGCCTATGTCATCCAATAGCAAAAGTTTCTGTGCAGTTGGCAGCAGATAAAAGTCTGAAATACAACTTAACAAAAGACAGGCCATATAAAACATTTCAAAGTACAAAACAACTTTATTAAAAGAACATAAAACCAACACCTGTCTTAAGAACTAAAAACAAAGAAGAGATTTAAAATAAAGATGAAGACATAAAAGGCCTAAGGGTACAGTGCTGTCGTCCCTACGCATGATGTGTGCATGCATCGGAAGTTATGCTGCTAGGGAGGCAGTAGCAGTCTGGAGGACTCTTCCAGAGAAGCACTGGGAGGAAAGCGGGCTGGGATGCCAGGAGGAATCAGCAGCAGGCCTTGGCTCCGGCCCTCTGCCTTCTCCGCCCCGTGGCTGTCCAAGTCCAGGGCTGGGGCAAGGGCAGCCAGAGGCAAGCCAGGGGCACCAGGAGCAGGACAGCAGAGCTTGAGGCCAGACAAAGTTCACCTGGAAGGTTTAATGGCAAATCCAATGGCAACGTCCAAGTTGTAGCAGCAAACGGGCCAGGTCAGAAACCAGAGGTACACAACAGGGCAGAACAGGGACATGGTCAGGAATGAGCCGAGGGTTGAGAACCAGGTACCTTGGACGAGATACATGGCGAACCTCAGCAGGATGCAGGCACTTGAGGCAGGTTAACGGGGCAGGATACACAGTGAGGCAGGAGACACGGCAATGCAAGACACGTGGCGAGATGCAGGAGACCACGGGAACCAAGGGAACCGGGTCAGGCAGGATGCAGGCAGAACAGCGGACAAGCAGGCCTGCGTTGCCAAGGCCAGTTAGAGGGAAGGGCTTGCTCTTACAGAGTTCCTCCTGGAGGTCCCAGCGGGTGCTCATCAGGAGGCTAAGAGGTCCAGCAGACCCTGCAAAGGTGCTGGTGGTGGTTCTGTTTCTGGCCGCCAGAGCAGTCCAGGCACTGGCACAGCTCTCTTCCTTCTCTTCCAAGGCAAATTTCTTTCCACTCCACCCTGAGGATGACAGGGCAGGGCCTTGGCCTCTGAAATCCCACGGCTGAGATTATTGGAGTTGAGACTCTGGTTAATCCTTTGGCCTTCTTTACAATACCAGGAGGCCATAGGATTGCAGCCTAAGCAAATAAAAGAGCCATCCCCTGGTGCTCAAAATCAAAAAGGGACGTGCCAGGTGAGATCCTCTGAGGAGGGCATTCCTCAGCTGTGGTGCCCCCTTCTGGCTTCTCTCATTTAGTGCAACCACCTGGAAAAGGGCACCTGTTATGCCCTTCCACCCAGGTCAGCCGTCAGTGCTGGAGGGCCCTGCTGGGTCACCCAGAATCTGTTTAACATTTTTGCTGTGAACTCACAAAGAATCCCTGGTGCCAGTGATGTCATCCCAGTAACACTGCAGAGTTCTCAAATGACCGACCTTCTCTGACTCATGGGGGGTGTGTGTGTGTGTGTGTGTGTGTGTTGTTAACCCATAACCTACTTGGATGCATCACCTCAGTCTTTTGTCAACTGAAACTGCCAACCGAATGAGCAATGCAGTTCAAAAAAGAAAAAGAGCTTTTTCACCAGCACATTTCATCATTTCCTACCATGATCTGCCATATAATCAGTAACTAATGGAGATAAGTACCTGCAACATGGGAAGAGAGAGAGAGAGAGAGACTGAAGTGAGCATTTTACAGAGAAGATCAGGAGAGAGAAAAGGATTTGTTCAAAACTCTGTGTTAAAAGCTTTATAGAAACCAGAGTGGCAACTATTTATATTCACCCTTTTCTTGCTTCTGGGAGTAATTGCAATTGAAAGTTTCTAAAATCATTCTTCCAAAATAGGCAGAGATTGCCGGTGTGATCTAGGAAAGTTTTCCTGTTGGATTCAGTCCAGCAACACCATTATTTGCCACATACTTTTTAAAAGATGGAACTCAATTGCCCCTCCAAGATGATGCCAAAAATCAAGACACATCTCACACCTGTCACCATCTTGGATAAGCTGTAATGATTTCTGCTAACTGGAATTAGTAGTTAAGAAATCAGATGTGATGGACTAATGAGCTCATATAATATTTGCAGTATTTATGATTAGTTAGTTAATGTAAGGCTTAATCTTATGCATGTTGGGACAGAGAAGTTCCTATAGCTCCCAGGATCTACCATCCAGCATGCCTGGTCTGAAGACACACAAGATTACAGGGCCTACAAAAAGAGCATAAGGAAAGCCATACTGGATCAGACAGAGGTCCATCTAGTCCAGCACTCAGTACCCATGGCGGCAAGCCAGCTGCCCACAGGATCTGCCCAGCAAGATGGGCGTAAGACCTCCTCCTTTCCAAGTTCCTTGGCAACTGGTGCACGCAGGCAGGCCACCTCTGGCAAAGGAAGTTAGCCCATGGCCACCAAGGCTAGTAGCCACAGATAGCCTCCTCCCTCATGAATCTCTCCAATCTCCTTTTAACGTCATTGAGGTTGAATCTGTAGACTTTGGCTTCACTAAGGGTACAATCCCTTAGCTGATAGATATTGTCTTGCCGGCCATAAGTGCATTTGAGGAGTCAGAATCTGACCTTGGTGTCCCCCCCTTGACCTTGAAGCCAGCATTGTTCTTTGGGTGGTAACTGGAGTTTCCAGGTTAGAAGACTGAGAACAGGCATTTGCCTGGTTTCTGAGAAACAAGGAGAATAGGAGAGAGAATGAGATGACATGAAATGGTGTTGGCTTTCTAGGACTTTTGGCGTCAGTGTCAGTTACTCATGTTCCCAGTCTTGAGCTTATTCCATCCCCATTTCTGCATCAGTTAGTGCTTTGTTTAAAATGTTTGCATTCTAAACATGTCCTCACTTGTAGGCTTTTTGGGCACGTATCTCTGAATGCACACAAAATTGTACCCTGTTTTTCCCAATGTATACATTTTTGCAAGTATTTTGCTCCACTAGAATGTGGTTCCATATGTTTTCATGAATATGTTTGCTTTGTGTGCACTTTTTTCAAAATGCATGTTTTAAATAAATCATTACCATTATTAGAAAACTTCATAACCACATGTGGAAATGTACATATACCGAAGTGCACATGTTTCAATTTGTGTATATGTTTAGGAACAGTGAATTAGGTCTGTTCATTTTAAAATTTAAACTGAGCAAACAGAATTCCTTCCCCAGCCTTGTTTCCTGAGGAGCATATTTCAAACAGGAAAAAATGTGCATTTTTAAATGCACATTTTAGAAAAGCAGGGCTTTTAAAATGAAAATTCAAATGCAAATTCAGGAATCTGCAAAACTTTTCAAAGAACGAGTGCTTTGCCAAGGAGCAAAAATTCTTGTACAAACTTATCCATGTGCCTTCCTTCTTGAGGCAGTCACCCCCAGACCAGAATCTTGAAAGTAAACTGAAATGAAGCTGGTATTTGTTTTCCTCTCCAAAAGGGAAGCCGCGGTACTTTTATGGAAGGTCTAGAGGCTTTAGTGGAAAGCAAAACTACACAAGACTTTCATGCTCCGCATATGGGTTGGGAAACCCAGCACACTCCACGCCCGTGTTCCTTGCTGTGGGCTGGGAAACTCAAAGATGTTTGTGAAGTTAAAAGAGCGTTTTTTTGCTAGAAGACCCAATCTCTTTCATGCCAGGCTGACAGCCATGAAGATGGGATGAAATGATACCCACAAACTCACCCGGGTTTCAAGCTTCTTTTCACAATGGAGAAGAATGGTTGGGTCGCAGCCTTTAGCTCCTTTCTTGGAATGCTTGTGGCTAGTTTGATCCGTGGAGAGTTTGCCCCAGTTCTGAAGGCCTGAAGCTGAGGCTGGTAAATTAGTATTATTTTTTTAAAACAAGTTAAGCGTGGCTTTTACCGAGCCTGAAAGGGGATGGCCCACCCTGGGCCATGAAAGGGCCACTCGCTCAAATAGCACCATAGGAAAAGCAGGCTTTGCTGCAGGCAAAACTTGGCAGACCTTCTCCTTCAGAGAGGATGGAAGGAAATTATTTGGTGTCTGTGGCATTTTGGAGGGTCGCGACTAAGAAACCTGAGTGCTTTGATGCGAAGAAGCAGGTAGGAGGAGAAAAAAGATTTCAGCATAGTTCAGCATCTCTGATTTTAAGAAAAAGTCTAACTTCTCCCCATTTCTTATCAAGAAGAAGCTAAAAAGTTGATATAACTACACCCAGAAAAGTTCCAGCTTTATGGAAGAAAAAAGAAGCATATTCAAACTTCCGTGTTAGCGTAGTTTCACAAGTTAGCAGGCTTGGATTGACAGTGATTGCAGATGGGTGAGGTGGCTTTACTAGGAAACTTAGCAAGTTCGTGGGGAATAAGCAACGGCCATCCACTAGCTCTGGTGGCTAAATGGGACCTCCACTTGGAAGGGCCATGTGATGCTTGATACCAGTTTCTGGGGCTGCAACATACAGGACGACTGTTTCTTCACTCCCTTTTGAGGGTGTCACAGAAATGCCTGCTTGGCTACCTGGGTCAGGACACTGCAGCGTCGGTCTGACCTCTCAGGTGCTTTGCTCTGGCGGAGTGCCAGGATCTTCAGAGGGTCCTGCGTGGCCTCACTGACATGTTAGTCATTGCAGTGGTGACCTGGACACTGGCCCGGATTGATCCTGTCACCGTCATGCAACTGGTAGGACTGGGAAGACCTTGGTGAGGCTGAGGGCTTTACAGGGGGGCATTGGAAGGGCTGCATCATAGGGCACCGCCGTGGGGCTCGGAGGCCTGGGGGCACCACCAGAAGGGCTCCTGATGGTTGCCTGTGGGGAGCAGTGGTGGGTGCTGGTGGGTGCTTACAGCAGCAGCGGCCCCTCCCATGAAGGTGTGTTGACGAAGAAAAATCCCCGGGCAGCAGCTGCTGAAGGTGGCAGCCAACCACTTTAAATGACAGCATTCTTTTTAATTACCTTGAGGAGCAGCGGCTCAGCTAATCCGATGCTGCTTTGGGGAGGGTTTGGCCCACGAGGAGCCTGGTACATCCACAGGACCGTGCCCAGATTGGCCAGGCTCCTGCCAAGGCAGCGTGGCCACATGGCTCCTCCAGCCCCATGGCTCCTCCAGGATGGTGAAGATTGCCAGCAGCCCCTGCAGCACTCTCCTTTCATGCTCCTAAAATAGAGGGGGAGGAGCAGTCATGACCACCACCAAGATAAAAATCAGAACATGCTGGACTGGCTGTCTGGAAGAGGCTCAGCACAGAGATGGTCCTCCCTGCCACAGCACGGATGGATTTTATGGTCTCTTCTACTAACATGGAGTCACTTGGAGGAGAGGAATATGGAAAGCCTGATTCAGTATCTCCAGACACTGCAACAGCAGGAGGTTGGACCCGATGGTCTTTGTGGCCCCTTCCAACTTTACTATTCTATGATTGTGTTCAGACAGCATGATAACCTAAACTGAAGGGCTGAGGATGGGCTGAGGCTTGGTTGTTGTGGAATCATGGGCTGCTTTTGAAGTATGGGCAGTTGTGCTGTCTGAACATAGCTGTCCTGACAAGCCATTGTTTGTTTGGTACCCAACCATGTTTGTTTTGTTCCCAGCCATGAACAGGATATAAAGAGAACCTATGGAAGGCGTTTGGTTGTGAACTGTGGGCTGATCACCATGGTTTGTTATCTCAGCCTAGAAGCAAACCATTAGCTGATGAAGCTCCTGCAGTAAGCTTCCAAACACTGTTCAAAAGCAGCCTGACATAGAACACATTACCTTGGTCCAAGCAGGAGATTAACTAAGATCTCTAGGCATGGACATTTCTGGCCACCGCCAAAACCTGGGCATCCAGATCCAAGGCTGGGTTTTGTGTGCTTTGTACTCAGCACGCTGACCACGGTAGGCACTCTGTGAACGAGTGAGTCCCTCAAATGGCAGCCATTTTGTGATGGAAAGTGCTCTCCAGATGTGCCAGTTCATCAAGGATCAAGGAAGGATGGCCCTTCCTCTCCATCATTACCCCATCTCACAATTAATATGCCAGTTGTTCCATTTGTCTTATTCACTGAATCCAGCTTGATCTTCCTGTTTGAATGAGGATCTGAGTCTTGTTCTCTCCACTCCTGCTCATAAACTTGAGTTGCTGCACCAACAGCGCCTTATGCAGGAGAATGGCATCCTCAGCACCCGCCTGGGCTCTCGTTCATGGGGGACCGCTCTCTTTCTTCATTCTTCTGTACCAACAACTTTCCTTCAAATGGAAGCAGAGTTAAATGCTTTACTTTGATGAGGCCTTTCGAAAGGAACAAAGCTTTCCCTTGTAAGCCTAGGAGTTGAGGCTTTACTAATGTTAGAAAATTGAATAAGCACGCATGGCTAATTTCTAAGGGAGCGAGAAAAGTTTCCTTTGCTTCACTTGTTAGTTTTTAAGGCTGTGCAAGGTCAATTAAAACCCATGTATACAGGTTATGATGCAGAACGCAATTGCTCATCTTTTGTTGCATAAGGAAAGGTTACGGGGAGATGGCTGGGATGCTCAAGGTTGTATTTAAAGAAACATGCAGCCACGATGGCACTGCCTGCTCTGAGAGCTTGGGCAGGCGGTTTCCAGCTCAAATTACCGCAGATCCTTTCAGCAAAACAATTCCCCCTTCTGGCTGCATGGGTGATCGATGCAGCTCCTCCTACAACATGGCCAAAGAGTTGCCGAGGGCCCAGCCCAGTGCCCCGTCCTCGCTGTGTCCAGACCTCCGAACTTGCAGCCTTCTGTGCATCTTCTGTACTGTGCATCTCAAGCGGTGCATTTCACCCAGACGGCGATTTGGGGCTATCGAGAGATTGAGGCAGAGAGGGGAGAGAGGAGGCGGGATGCTGATGGGGATTGTGGGAGCTCTTGGAACCAGGATCCTGCTTTCCTTGCTCCGTTTGGCCCTCCCTGAGGCCCAGCTGCGAGCTTCTTTCTTTCTATGCTGACTGCAAGGGGAGAGAGGTGGGGACCAAGCATTTGGGGAACCAGCTCCAGGGTAGCAGGATCTTGGAGCTGGTCTTCAAATACTCCTGTGGACTCCCAAGTGATGCCAGGAAGGCACAGGATTGCAGCAGAGGCCAAAGTCACCCAGTGAGCTTCATGGCTCAGTGGGAATTAGCATCTAGATCTTCTTGATCCCCGCTCCAGCACAGTAACCACCACATCACACCATGTATTACCTGCAGTGCCAGACGCAGGATGCTTGCTGGGGAATATGGGAAGGGGGGTGACACTTCATATAAGCCTCTGATGGGTCACTGTGGGAATAGAAAGTTAGACTTGATGGCAGGCCGGCAGGCAGGCAGGCAAGCATATTCTGGACCAGTTTCTGGGCCAGTACACTATGCCAAATTTTGTACCAAGAAATTTTCTACAGGCCATATACATTATGGAAACCCCTTGCAGACAGATGTTTTTCCCATTTACTGTGATTCATCATCATAGGAGGAGAACATGGGGATCCAACCCAACCTGACAAACTGGATTCTGGTTTTAAAAGCAAAACGGGACAACTAACCAGCACTCTTGATCATGCCTACTGTTAATCGGGAAGCATAACTAAGAATCATTCCATACTTATGCCTCCAAGATCCTCTCTGAAGGATAGAAATGGAGCCCAGTATATTGCAGGGGTAAACCTAGCCTTGGAAAAGCAAGACTGCAAACTGATAAATGGATTCTTGCATTCATTCTATTCAAGTGGGGTCGCCTAGCAGAACCACGGCCTGAGATGCGCTTTCTGCTCTTTGCTTGATGTGTTTCGCAGGACAGCCTGGAAGTTCGATAAAATATATTCTGCAGGCAAGATAAACAGCCTTTCTCCGGGGTCCCCAGCTTCCTTGTTTGGCCTGCCATTCTGCCACATGCAGTCAGCAGCGGAGCGGCTGATGAATAATGCTCACGCTGCCGCGTTGCTCATTCCGCGACTTAGGTGCCCCTGCTGTAGCTGCTAATGCGTCCCAGGACACCCAAGAAGTTCCTCGACATGGGCAGGGCTTTAATGAGCCTCCGTACAATGTCCATCTCCTGCAGAACTGTTTCTTAGAAGAAAAAGAAGCCCATTCCCTTTTTATGCCAAAGGAAAATCCAGGGGGATAGCACTGAGTGGGAGAAGTCAATGTATGGGTTTGGAAGGAGACTTACTTTCCCCCAAAAGAAACTGCGTGCTGTTCCTGGAGTTATGCAAACCAGGTGGGATATTGAGTCACAACACACCTTTGCTGGCAATATGCATGGATGCAGAAAGCTGCGGATAAAGTGCAAAGATGATGGTGATGAGGAGGAGCAGCAGCAGCAGCAGATAAGAAAGGAAAGGAAACATAGAAAGGGGATGGAGAACAGAACCAGAGAAGGGAAAAGGAAAGGAGAAGGGCAACTCAGAATGGGAAAAGAGAGGGAGAAAAGACAAAGGGAACAGAAAGGAAAAGGGGAACAGAGCAGGAGAATGGAGAAAGAGAATGGAAAGTTGCATTTTGTTTTTCTCAGACAAATTCTTCTTCGAACATCTTTTCATTATCTTGTAGTCTGTTTCATAATCACTTAGCTGAGAAGGATGTTTGGAGGTTGCTACTTCTTCCTCTCTGAGTTGCTACTTTGATTCAAAATGGGGAATACGTGGCTTAACAGAAGAACAAAAAGACCTTGCAGTTATTTTGGAATATGAGCCAACAATGTGATGCAGCTGCAAGAAGGGCAAATGCTGTTTTGGGATGTGTTAACAGAAGTATCACTTCCAATCACAAGAAGCAGTAGTTCCCCTATACTAGCCAGACCTCACCTGGAATGGTGTGTGCAGTTCTAGGCACCAAGATTTATGGAAGATGTAAAAAAATTAGAAAGGGCTCCAAAGGAGGGCAACAAAAATGATCCAGTGTTTGGAAACTGCCTTATGAGGAGAGACTGGGAGAACTGGGCATGTTCAGCCTTGAGAAGAGAAGACTAAGGGGGGGGGGGGACATGACATCCTTTTTTAAGTACATCAAAGGCTGTCACAAAGAGGAAGGTCAAGATCTCTTCTCACTGATACCAGAGTGTAATCAATCTAAGTTGCGACGACCCAGATTTGGGCTAGATATCAGGAAGTTTCCTCACTGTCAGAGCGATACAGCAGTGGAACCAGCTGCCTAGAGAGGTGGTGGCTCTCCCACACTGGAGACATTCAAAAAGAACCTGGACAGCCACCTGAGTGCGAGGGTGTAGCTTGGTGTCCTGTGCCCGCAGGGGGTTGGACTTGATGGCCTCCATGGCCCCTTCCCACTCTACTATTCTATGATTCTATGTCTTAAATTTTCATTTTAAGTGTGATAATAGAGACCAGTATTTCTGTGGAAGCCATTTTGGCTAACGGGCAGTCTGTAAATGCTGGACATAAAATTTAACGAGGGTGCAAATCTAGGTATGTTTAGACCAGAAAAAAGGCCCACAACTTCCTGCACCTCTGTTGTCTGGGGAATGCTGGGAACTCCCTTTTCTCTCTTTAAACAGGAATAGGATTCTGTTTTAAATGAACCCATGTCTGAGCCAGGCCTCTGTTTCAGGAACAAATACTAGTCTTCTACTGGAACAGAAGAGCTAAAGAACAGTAAGTGTGAACACAGCTTCGGTGAAAATAATTGTGAGAAAGAGTGCGTGGGAACATCTCTGCATGTGCCTATTTAATTTGTCCAAAAAGGTAACCGGGAGAACAAGAGCTGATGAGGTACTTGCCTTCCTCGCTTCCTGCAATAAACGCAGCACAGCGCAAGCGAGCCGATGAGAGAAGCAGACGGGCCAATCATCACCTCGAACTATCGCGGGGAGAATGAAAGAGAAGGAGTGCGGAAAAATAAATAAATAAACTTGCCAGGGGAGAAAGCGACTTGGAAAGGGAGAACAGAAGATTTAATTAGAGGCAGGGAGAGTCAGAGGCCAAGATAGTGCCGGAGACGCTGCGGGAATCAGGAAATTGGTTCAGTGGAAGAAAGAAGATCAAGAAACCCAGCAAATTACCAGGGAAGAGTCCTGGCACATCGGATCAATGGAAGTGCAGGATTTAATTCCAGTTATCATAAAACCAATGTGGAAAACAGATGACCGAAAGCTATTGTCTTGGCAGCATCTGCTTCCCTCTGAAGAAACAAATGTTACAGGTCTGTTTGGCTTTGTCATCTCTCCCCGCCACCCTTCTCCCACCTTCGCTCCCTCTGTCCCCTTAATAAATAGGATGACGTCCTGGAGTTTGCAATGCTTACTTATAAATGGTGATTTCATACATTGCTGGATTTGATGAGTGACGTGTCCTTTTCCTGCCTTTAGGATCAGGAAACCCCATGCGTTCGGTTCCCGTATTGTTTGGTGGGCTGACTGAGATACTTCTGCTCAGCTTGAGTTTGGGGTGAGAGTATGGGGAAAATGCCCTCTCCCTGCACCCCACCCTGCAAGGTTTCATCTGAGTGCTTTGAAAACAGTTTTACTAAGAGAGACCTGAAAACGTGCTTTTAAGGAAAATCCTCTGCATATTTAGCTGGCAGCTGGGAGGAGGTGATCCTACAAGTTGCGATACTTTTTTCTGTCTAAGCATACATAAGATTGTGCCCTGAGAGCACAGACTGATAGCCTTGATGAATGCTTGATTGATAGAAATTGGAATCCTCCAATCTCATCCCAGTCAGGGCAGGAGTGGGGACTAAAATGTTTATGGTCTCCTGTTCTTCCCTTCTGGTGTTTAGAACTAGATGGACTTCTGTGCCCATTGAGTTCACCTCTCCAGTTTTGGGTGGGGACAAGAGCAGGGAGTCTCACGGAGTCAGCAGATCCCTGATCCCCCTTCCAGGGTCTTTCTCACAATCTTGGAAGCAGACCCACTCTCAGCAGCAATGGTAGTGGGGAACCTCCACCATGACCCTGCTTCTGAGGTCATAGCTTTGTCCATGGATTCAGGGGAAAATCTGCCATGGCCTCTGACCGCTGGCATGCATCCCCAGGGCCCACAGAATTGCTGTTTACTGTGAGGCTTCATTTTATTATATGCAGTTGATTGCTTTCCATAGGTTCTTAAAGTGGAGCCGGCAGGCAATCTTGACCCATCTCCAACAGCTTGAAATGGCCCGCTCCTGGTCACACCCATTACATCTAGTCTAAGAACTATCCCTTCCTGTATATACCTACCTGGTCCCTCAGGTAACCCTCGGAGTTCCTTCTCCAGGTAAGGCAGGCTGCTACTAAGGAAAGAGCCTTTTCAGTGGCGGCACCCAGAATGTGAAACCTTCTCCAGAAAGGTTTGCTTGGTAGTCATGTTGTGGCCTTTTCAGCACCAGGTGAAGACGTTAAAAAAAAACCTTGGCATTTTAATTTCTTCCTTTTTGGTTGTTTTAAATGTTATTGTATGTTTACCTCTTTACACAACTTCTTTGTTTTACTCTGGGTTTATGTTGTAGTTTTAAACTTTTGAAAGCTTCTCATACATTTTGTTTCTTTCCTTCCCTCTATCCTTCAGATTTCTCTGCTAGGAGGTGGGGAAAGATCCAAAGAATTCTTCCTTTGAGAAGAATTGATGGGAAGAGCCCATCAGATTCCCTGGCTCAGCTCCCCGGAATCTGGTTCCCCTCACGGTGGCCCGGAGTCGGCGTTCCTGGTGGGCACTCTCAGTGTTCGCAGCGTGCTCACCAGGAACTGAGCACCACCGTGGGGACAAAGGTGGGTTGCCCAGGATGGTGGCTGGTGCACCTCATGTGTTGCCACTGCCTCCAGCAGCAGCTCGCAGGGAAGCAAGCTGGCCACTGGGCACGGGAGCTGGATCGCCCGCTCACAGCCCCTCTATTTTGCATCCTCAGCAGCTCCTGACGGGGAAGGTTGCCAGTCATGCAGCCAGGGGTCCCCGAGCGTTGGTGCGGACTTCCTTTTAGCTTGGCTCCCCTTGCAGAACTGGGCCAAGCATGAGGTGGAGACCATACATGCTGGAGGGATGGATTCCAAAAGGGTCCCAAGCCCACCTCTGAGGTTGGTGTTCCTGTGGGCCTTCAGAGGATGTCTAGGTCAAGGATGGGCAACTGAGCCATGTTTGGAATTGCCTGGATATTGTGAGCATTGTGCTGGATGCCCATTCTGGGATGTGTTTGTGTGGATGGGGACCAGGGAAGAAGAGCAATGATTAAATGGGAGATTTGTACAATCTATTTATTACATATATTTGCATCCCACCATTTTTCCTTCCAAGGCACTCAAGACAGGCTACACAATTCTGCTCTCAATCTTATCCTCACAACTACAACCCTGTGAGGTAGGTTGGGCTGAGAGTCTGTGACTGGCCCAAAGTCATCTAGTGAACTCCATGGCTGAGTGGGGACTAGAACCCAGATTGCCTGAGTCCCAGTCCCGTGCTCTTAACAACAAACACAGACCAGTTTTAACAACTGTACTGCATCACACATTTCCCCAAGTTTGCACACATGGACTAAAACAAAGGTGTTTCATTCTATGGAGGAAATAAGTATAAATTAGGAAATGCACACAATCAAACTGGGAATCAGGGACACAATGAATGAACCCATGTTAGCTGGTTTGCAAATATTTTTGTAAATAGATTGCATTTGGAGCATTGAGTGGGGCACACAAGCATGTGTTGTTAGCAAAAATGAAATGCTCGAGGGGTTAAAGGACTCTTTCCTTAGGCTTCCTTGTACCTGATCCTTGTGAGTATCTGCACTCAGAGGTTGTTTTTGGCCCTCTAGATTTAGTGCTGAGTGGGGAGGGGGTTGGGGTGCCAATTTTGAAACTAGCCCAAGTCTGCTGTTCTAGTCAACTTCCCTTTCTGCCCACCCACCAGAACCTCCAAGATTGTAGGATCTTCAGATTGGGACTCCAAAGAAACCTGTGGCATTCCAGACAATGCCAGGTGTTCATAGGATAACTTGTGGTTTAAACCAACACAGGTGTCTTACTTTCATCATGGACAGATAAGCTTCCTGGCCTACCCACCTATGAGAAAAACCATTCATTCATTCATTCATTCATTCATTCATTCACTCATGTCGCTACTGCCCCACAGCCAAATCTCTCTGGTGGTTATGGGTGCTGCCTGAGCAAAAAAGTCAGAATGGTCTGAGTATTTCAAAGTTACCAAAGGAGTAGAGAGGTGTTTTTGCAAATAGCTCTGCCGTGCAATGCTATAAAAGTATAATAAAACTGAAATCTCATTTGTTCCACTTCATGTTCTTTTCACGCAATGGGGGCGGAGAAATAACCTCTATAAAAAGTAACATCTGTACTCATGTTGTATGCTAAGAAGACAGCACACAACCACAAACTCCACTGGCATGTTTTAACGGTGCACTTTATTGTCTATTCGCATTTGCCACTTCATTGTGTCGGACCCTTTTTAGCAGAGTGCATCTAGTGAAGACAAAGAAGGGACTGAGCACTGGAAACTGACAAGAGGATTGGAGTGGCCGGTGCATCTGCTAAGTTTAAAATGGCTTTAAAAAAAATATGCACATGCCTAGCAGCAGGAGATTATATTCCTGCAGTTTGCTCATTACGGAAAGCGAGCACGACGGGATCCCATTTATGCTGAGCTAGCAACTGAGTGGTCCCTCATCTGTTTGGGTTCACTGTAAAGCAACAGGACTGCCCGGAGTGGCTCAAGAGTAAAGGCAGGAGAGCAGTACTTGCTTAATTTTTATTCTTCACAGGATGCTGTGTGACATTGTCTTGCACTGTGGGAGTGAGGCAGGAAAGGTGTGCACATTTTGCACTTACGATCAAGAGTAAAGTCATATCTCTTCTTTCATCGTTTAGAAATAATTTTTAGACTCTCTCTCTGCAAGTGTGTGCGGCAGGCACAGAGGAAGGCTCCCTAAAGAGGAAATGTAAATCTCCAACCAGGACCATATTTAAATGGGTACATTATACCCGTTAGCTAAAGCCAGTTTCTGTCTCTTGTTGTAGCCTAGTACAGCTTTTCCAGACTGGTGCGCTAAAAATGTGCATGACTACAGCTCCCATCATCCCCGTCAGAAGGGGCACTGGCCAGGCAGGCTGGGACAGATGGGAAATGTAAACCAACACATCTTGAATGGACCTTGTTGAGGAAGGCTGCCCTGAACATGTCTGAGAAGCAAAACATAATGAATACATGTACTGCAAATCTCAATGGCTCCCATTCACTACTATGGGACAAAGTCCTCCAGAGAAAGTTTGCATTTACAGCAAATTCACTGCCAAATCAATTTGCTGTCATTTACACAGAGTGCTGGGGAAGAGGCAACCCTTACTCCCAAAACAGGTGGCTTTGTTTGAATGGGGAGCAAAGCACAAGTCCTATTCTATAGTTCACAACTAATACTCAGAAGTGTGCATTTAGGTCTCTCAGGAGACAGAGCTTTATGTGTTTAGAAAAAGAGAAAAAAAGTTGCAGTTTGAGGAGGTGATTAAATTTGCCCTCTAAGCTCATCACAAACTGATCTGGCTTCCACATGAAAAGATTATTATTTTTATTATTATTATTATAACATTTCTATGCCGCCCCTTGCCGAAACCTCCTGATAGTGCAGTTCTTGTGTCTACACACATGTGTGATGCCAGATTTTTTAGAGGAAAAAAGAATTCTCCAAAGCCATCTTGCACTCATTCGAAGTGGAAGGCCTGCTGCTACGCTTCCCACTAAGGTTTGGCTTTGGTAGCTTCTGCAGTGGGAAACAACAGTGTCTGAGTTGGCAAATCGGCTATTAGTCTGTGCCCTTCACAAATTTCCCCGATGTAGCACCGCTTTGGACTTTTGAGTGTGTGCGTGCACAAGGAGTGGGATTGCAGAAGTAATACGGAAGGCACCAAGAAATGAAAACTCTCTGAGATTTGCTTGGAAACAAGTCTGCGACATGTTGCTTCACCTCAAGATCCAGAACAGCTCTGGAATCCTCCAGTGCTTTTTCTTTCGTGGTAAAGATGGAGGAGAGAAAAAGGAAACTTTACTGCTTAGCTTGGACGTTCAAGGGTTCTACCCAAGGGATCCAGTGTTTTGTTTCCTTCCTTTCCATGTCTGCTTTCTCTCTCCTGTTTTAAAAGATAGGTAGACCGTGTCTCCATCACTTGATTTCCCCTGTGTAATGTAATTCAGTCCCCTCCCTGCATCTCAGAGATGCTGGATTTGCAGGGGTAGAGACCAAAGAGGGATAAAGTATCTCTCAGGCCATGAAGAACTCAGCTTGAACTCCATTTGACCTCGGATGCAACCTCCATTTTGCTCGTTTCCTCCCTTTTCAAGAAGTCAGATCATTAGCTCTCTCCAATCCCTTATTTTCTAGCCTTCCTTTCCTGCTCTGGGAAAGCCAGAAGTATTAATCTCACAGGAAAGGATGAGCTCAGAGTATTTCCCAGCTCATTCTGAAGGTGGAAATACCAAATCTCTCCAAGGGACTCTATTTTTGGGATATTTCTAAGCCAGACCTGTGGTGGGTTGGAACAAAGGTCAGGTGAGTCTATTACATTTGCGATGCTTTGCCCAAAACCACTCCATTTTGGAACAGTTCCATATGGGCCTGTCCAGACCTTCTTTTCACTTCTGGGGTCCTTCTAATTGTCCTGCCCAGCAGAAGGTCAGGAAAGAGGGAAATGGAGAGGGTCTGTTAGGAAAGTAGGAATATGGGAGCTTCCTTTATCCCGACTCAGATCTGACTGAATCTTAGTCCATCTAGCCCCATATTGTCAACACTGCGAGGAAGCAAGTTTCCAGCAATACTTTATGCAAATATTTTTCTGGCTGTAGCCAGAGATGCTGGGAACTGAAGTACAAAAATCTGCATGCAAGCCGTGCCCCCTGCCTCTGATCTGCAGCTGTTCCCACGTGTACCTTCGAACTCTGGTCCTTTTCTATCACGGCCTCTGGTGCTATGGAACAGCCTTCTTTGCCTTTATTGTAGTGGCCATTCAGCACTGATTTTTTTGTCCCCCCCCCCCAAAATCATCATTAGTGCTCTTCTTTTTCTGAGTATTTATCATTAGTTTTCCTTTGATTATACTTTTGGTCTATTTGTTGAATTGTTTGATCTTGAGATATCATAAGATGCTCTGAGAGGGCATTTTGCCAACAAAGGGGCACTATACATTTTAACAGGTTAGATCCTGACTTATCCATGTGTAGCATAGACCCATTACGTGTGGGGATTTAGTTAGGACTATGAATGTGTGGATTGCGTTAATTACATTCCATCAGTGCTCTGTGGATTACTAGGAGCTTTCCATTCTATCATCTACTCAATGATGGAATTTCTTTTCCCCCTCAGTTTCCTGAACTTGTACTTAGTTGAAGTTGTACAAATCAGCATTTACATAAAGTACGCTTCCAGAAATGTACAAATTCCTGAAAAATTAATCTTTTCTTGATTTGACTTATGTTGAAGGGAATGTGCTCTATCTGTCTATCCATCTGTCTTTCTATAACTAGATTTGTAGAAACAAATCAAATTCCCAAAAGTAAAAACCAAAACCTGGTTAGTAAGTCTGGGGAATCCATGTGACATGGGAAAAGCTGGCCTGCTGTGGAATCCAAGGGCTGGATTTGTAAAAATCCAAACTCATTTGAATCCATGGCGAATTTCTCCAACATCCCAGGTCATGATGAACATAGATCCCATTGATTTCCATGGGTCTATTCAAAGTACTATTAAAATAGTCCACTTCGATATAGATAAGGACTAGAATGGGAGATTCTCAAAAACCTTGTTCAGTCTGCATTTTTAAGTAAGCCTATTTACACTTCTTGGGCTAATTCATGGATCAGAATACTCCCACTTTTCCAAATTTCCTGATACAATTCTCAGCTCAAAAACGTACCAAAAGGCACATAAAATGCATATTTTAGGCTAAGTTGCATTTAAAACATTATTTCGGGGGTAGAGTATCTGCAAAGAGGCATGTTGTGAAGAAAGGACGTTCAAAATGATTGTGAATTTTCATGCAGCATTTTTTTCAAAGTTGGAAGAGCCTCATGAATGAAAGCAGGGGAACTTCAGCAGGTTGCACCAGCCTGGCCGGCTGCGACACTGCCTGCTTGCTGCTGAAGCGTTTGGAGGCCCAAATGGGTGACCCAGCCAGGACCGACGTGGGTTGTGACATGGCGTGATCACTGTGGTTTCCCATGGACCGAGACGGCTTGTGCCCAAGCCGGACGCTTCCTGTGTGGGCTGCTGCAGCCGGGGGTTGGGGGTGGGACACAGTCACCCATCCTCTGTTGCATGGCCACACAGGAATCCCTGCTTCCAGTGGTTGCCACGCTGCTTCCTTGGTGGATGCACACCGGAGAAGTATTACGGTGGCAGCACCTGCCGGTAGACATTGTCAGATATCAATGAATGTCAGCCATCAAAAGTAAGATAGCATTGCGTGCCAGCTGTCAAAAGAAATGCCGTATTCTCCGGCAGTAACATAAATCTTAAGGGCTCATAAGGCTTGCCTCAAATGTGAATGGCCTATTATGGCCCCATCATTCTTCCCTGCCTGGAATTGCAATCCTTCACTCGAATCAGCGGGGTCCCATGTGACCACAGCTGGTTGGCCTACAGGGGGCGCTAGCATCAGCTCACGGAGTTGCTGTACTTCTATCCCTCTAAGACAGGGGGCGCAGCAGCTCTGGCCTTCATCCAGCCTCCAGTTTCCCCTTGAGGCCCATGACTTCTTCCCCTCCCCTCTCTGCCCCCAAGCACTGGTCATTTCAGTGTGCATTGAGCAATCCCCTGCCCCACACTCTCTAAAAGACTGAAGCATCTTTTCTAAGACTTTATCATTGGCAGTGAGGGCTTTAAGCTAAAATTTGTAGGGCATGGGTGTGAGATGGTCTCGTCTGTCTTTTTCTCCTGTTGATCAAACTCAAAACAATCCTTTGACATGCAGCTTTTTTTTCCAACTGAAACTTAATGGATCACTGAAAAATAATTTGAAATAGCCTTTGGCTAAAGTCAAGAGGGAAGCACTTTGTAAAGGGAAGCTTCTCCTCTGGCCCTCTCTTTCAGGAAAGCTTCTGACCCCACAGGGTAGTTCTTGCTGCTTGAGGCCAAGATGTGGGAATGCTGGAGACCCTCCATGTGGGCAGCTGGTTTTTCCCATCACCTGCTCACTGGGTCAAGGACTGGGTTCTCTGCACTTTGGATCTCAGCGTCATGTCAAGAAGAAGGGCCTTTTTAGTGGTGGTTCACCAGTTGTGGAATGAGCTCCCCACTGAGGCCTGCCTGGAGCCAAACCTATTGAGGCATTGCCACAGGGCATTTAATTAGTCTGAGTTTTACCCAGCTTCAGTCAGGTTTTGTCTTGCTTAAGTTATTGGGATTTTTAAGTATTTTTACATCATTTTTTCCTTTTGTTTTTATATAGTGGTCAACTTCAAACTATGCTTTGATGGATTGTTGCAAACTGCCCAGAGGGCTTTAGCTGTTGGGTGGTATAGATGTTAAATACTTTAATGATGTCGCGTATGTATCCAAAGTCTGTGTCTAGCAGTTGCAGGCCCGCAGGGCCAAGGGTTCCAAGGTGCTCATGCGCAAACAGGGATCAGGCAGCTGGCAAGGTCTTGACGGGTCGAGTCACAACCAGCGAAGCCCAGGCAGGAGGATAGTGAGAGCTCAGTCCACAGGTGCTTCTACCAGAATACCGTCCTGAACTGTGGGCCACCCGATCTAGCAAGGATATGTCAAGATTGTTTCCAGCCGCTGTTGTGTTTATGCAGAGCATGCCAGCTGTGTGCTGAGGGTGACCACAGCTGGAAGGTCCTCTTGGCGAGCAGGCTCCTCCATGCAAAGAAAGGGATTGCTACGAGGAGTCCTCTGGCTCAGCCAGCACTCTTCTGGGCACCAGACTTCCCGGGTAGCAGCTCTTTTGGGGGTTTGGAGCTATCTCTGAGGAGGAGCCCGCATCCTCTTCAACTGTGGTGCCGAGAACTGGACACAGGACTCCCGACAAGGCCTGACCAGAGTTGCGTAAAGCAAAACTTGTACTTCACAGGATTTGGAAGTCATACTTCATTTAATGAAGCCTAAAATAGCATTTGTCCATTTTGCAGCAGCACCACATTGTTGACTCCTATTGAGCTTGTGATCTACAATAATTCTGAGATCTTCCCACTTCCAGTATTGAACTGGACATGTGAACCGGAAGAAGGTGAGAAATCATGCACAAATATGGCTCCTGGAGTTGCATGAGAATAACGGAAACTTGTTATTCAAGTGATCATTTGTCTGGGGTGAACGGAGCTAATTTAGGCTTACAAATATCGGGTGTGTATTTACTTTTGCTTCCTCTTTTTCTCCTTTTATTTTTATTTTATTTTTATTTTTTAGGAGGTGCACCAAAGATTGCTGGGGAGCAACTTAACTTTAGCAGTCAGGCTGGAGTGCCATCTTCATCTTTTTTTAAATTAATTTTGGCAGAGGCAATAATACTGCTTCCCTTTTGGAGACTGGCCACCATTATCTTAGTCCCAAAGTGAGCTATATGCAGTGCTGATCCAAGTTCTCTGGGAAGGAGAAAAGGTTACCATCACAAAAATATATAACACATCCTTTCCTCCAACTTGAAGAAATTCTTCTCTCCAAGCCAAATTTACCCATGAAGAAGGTTGAAATATTCAGAGTCCTTTCTGCACAGTCCAAACACTAGTTGGGGTACGGAAGACTATCCCCCACCCCCCGCCCCGAGACCTGTTGGTTGAAATTTCAGCCAAGTTTATTTTTGAAAAAGTTGCAGTAGGGAAAAAAGTTAAGAAATACTGTGTATTCAATAAGACATTCTCTCATTTTGTCCAGGTTGAGTAGACAGAGAGGGGAAAACACCTCAATCATTTACTGTCATTTGTTTGAAATAAGACAGCTTCCTATTGTGTTTTATAACCTATAGCATTAACTCGCTGGATCATCATTCAGTCAGACACGTTATTTTTAGTGTGTCATGTGAAAAAAAAAAAAACCACACACCAAGCATCTGCCACTTTTCTGCATCTGCAACATCAGGTCTTGAAATATTCTCTGCTGTCTACTTATTTCAGAGAGAGCACCATTTCGTGGCATCGGAGTCATTTGAAAAGACATGCACACACCAAGATTACCTGTCTCTCCCTATAGCTTTTTATTTCCACAGAAGGCAAATGATGCACATGCCGTAATTATACAGAGGGAAGGTTACTTGATGTTTAATTTTGCCTCAACAAACATTGCTCGTTTCGAAGCAGCATTTTAGCCCTATCCGTATCTTTTTTAATAGCTGTGTGTGCGCTCGTGTGTGTGTGCGCGCGCGCATGTGTGTGTTTTAATTACTGATAATTAGTATTTACACAGGGCCATTAGCAAACAATTGCTGAAGTGCCTATAGTAATTACATATGCAAATAGTTATGCAAGAGAAATGTGTGTGCCGTAATGAAGTGAATAGGGGTAGAGTATTCAGCAAAGGAGAGGTCAAATCTTAATGGCTAAGAAAAAAATAAATAAACCTCCCAGGGGATTAAAATGTGTCCGTTGTTCATCATTTCCACTGTAACTTGTAGGGTTGGTTGGCTGGTTTCTGTTCTGCACAGGCCACATCGCCATGGCAGCTGCTCCAAAGACCTGTGGTGGGAAGGAGAGGTGCTGGATCTGACCAAGTGTCTGTCTGCAGGGTTTCTGGATGTCTGGCCTACAGGTTCTGTCAGCCCTGGCCAGAGGCAAATGGTCATGGAAGCTGTCGGCAAATATAGTTGGAGGCCACAAGCTGCTAACCTGCGGCCTACCTATAGGCCGCAGGTTAGGTCATTGAGGCCCCATTCGTGCGGGTGTTCAAACATCGGCTGGACGTCCACATGGTGGGCATGTCGTGAGCGGAGCCGGCTGGTGCCGGAGGTCAGACTAGATGGCCCGGGAGGCCCCTTCTGACTCGCTCTGTTTCTCTGTTTCTATGTTTCTACTCCAGCATTCTGTTCACAGAGTGGTCGGCCAGATGCCTCTGCGAAGCTCACAAGCTGGCCGTGAGCATGACAACTTGCCCCACTCATGTTCTCCAGCAACCAGTCCAGAGAGGTCAGCTTCTTCTAGCTGCAGGACTACAGACGTCTAGGGATTTATGGGTACCATGCTGTCAAGGTTGTTCTTATTCTCCTTCCAGGTAGACCAAGACAAAGGATTTCTAACTCAAAGGCTTTATTATGTTAAAGCTGACCATCTTGACTGGCTTTGTGACACGAAAGAGGAGCATTGCAGAAGTCAACCTCAAAAGACACAAGGAAAGGCAGAATGCTGGCCATTAGGGAAATGTAGCTTACTGCTAAGAGGTTGATGCCAAACGGAATACTTTTCCCTTCCAAACTGAAAGGAGCACAATCCATACCTCCTCTTGTTTCTGGACTGGTTGCTTGGAGTGTCTAACACTTCTCAAGTAGTCTGCCCTCTCCTCCTCCCCCCTCCCCCCTCCCTCCCCCCTCCCTTCCTCCTCCTCCTCCTCATCTCCAACTTATCACAACCGTATGACTCCTTCAAAATGTCCTGTCCATGACAACTCTGTTTACTCATGTAAATTCCAGGCTGTGGTTTCCTTTATGAAGTCCAACCATCTCATATTTGGCCAACCTTTTCTTCTATGGCTTTGACTTTCTCTAGCATGAATATCTAGAGATATTCTAGAGCTATCTCATTGGAGAACGTCTAGCTCCAATGAGTCTCACCATCTCATGATGTGCCCTACGCATTACATCCTCATACTTTGCTTGTCGTGCCCTCATAGTCTGATGCTGTATCCCCGGATTCACAATATTCAACCTGTCCTCCCCTAATTGGTACGCTCACTAAACTTTCCCATGGAATGCAAAACCGTTTGCTTCTCAGATAGTGCCTGAGCTATCTCTGGGTTCACTGGCCTTGGGAGTCCAGCTTTGGATTCTGATCCCTCCTTTTCATTGGACACATATCTGTTTCTGCAAACACTGGAGGCTCTTTTATAGGAACAGTGGGCCTGACCCCTACCCATACCTGTGGGGACATGCCTCAAGGTTTGTGTGAACTTTCCTTGCAAGCATTCAAACAGAGTGGATTGAATTTAGCCAGGACATATTTGGCATTATTATTCCGGAAGTTTACTTTCCTGAGTTAGTATAGAGAAGAGATAAAAAATAATCATAATGAAGTAAAACTTCTTAAAGAAGTACAACTTTTTACAGCAACCCGAAAAATAAATTTTAGAATAGGCATTTGATGCAAGTTTTTTTTTAATAACTTTCTATCAACATTCAGTTGTTTTGGGTCTCACTTTCCATCCTGATCATGAAGAAATGCTGATTTTGGCAGATTCTTATAAACTAAAAGAAAATCCTCACTCATTTTTGTTTAGTCGCAAAGTTATGCCCAACCCATCACAACCCCATGGACAACTTTCCTTCAGCCCATTCTGTCCTCCACCATCCCAAAGAATCCACTGAAGTTCATGCCGACTGCCCCAGTGACCCCATCTAGCCACCTCACTCTCTGCCATCCCCTTCTCCTTTTGCCGTCAATCATTCCCAGCATCAGGGTCTTCTCCAGTGAGTTGTTCCTTCTCATTAGATGGCACCATCCAAATTCAATAGGTAGTCTTATCTCCAGAATGTGGAGGACCACATTGTCCCCACTTCTGTGTAACTCTTGAAGATGAGGAGTCCATCAGGGGAAAGAAGTGGCATTCCTCAGTTAACACTAACAGGGGTTCAAACCAGGCTTGGGATGAAACTTAGTGATATCCACTCCTCTAATTTCCGCAGACTTCCTCTCCTGCTTGGCCAAGTCTTGGAAACGGAACCGAACTGAGAGGAAGTCCACAAAGGAAGGTCATGCAACAGGCCACTTTCTTCCACAACAGGGGCAGCTGGGCAAACGAGGTGCTGTGCTTCTCCAGCGGTCACACACCATGCCATTCCAGGCCAGCTCTCATCAAAGAAACTTCTTCCACATCAGGGGCAACAGCACAAATTTCTAAGGGAATTCAAAGGCCTGGACTCAGATGCATCTGTCAGTTTCACTTTCTCTTACATTAGTTTTTTAAAACGTATTCCAAGTCCTTTTTATTCTGAACATGGAAAACTGAGTGGATTTTGATCAAATCCACACTAAAATAAAATTTTCGCCAATCTCTAATTTGTGTGATGGGCTCCATGTAGCAACAGATGTGACTTTTAAAAAATGTCTTTTCAATCCCCATCTCTCATTGCTGCCTCTTGCTGTGAATTGTGGGGAACTCTGCGATGCTATTCCACAGAGGGATGAAGGGTGTGCATGTGTGTGTGGTGGGGAGAAGGCATTAGGCAGAGGAAGATAAAATGATTCTACTCCCTGCATTGGTACGTACCATACAACCCTTGGATAGATCGCATCAGATATTCCATTAGTATAAATTATTAAAATGAAATGGTCTTTTACATGGAAGCGTCTGCAGACCTATTCGAAATTAATCCTTTCATTCCATTATGAGGTAATAAACCTTTACATTTCAGGGAGGAGAGCTCTGCTCACCTGAGCCACTGAATTCAGGAATAAATATATTTCAAGAACTGACAGTAAACTCATGCTCTTCCTTCCTTCCTTCCTTCCTTCCTTCCTTCCTTCCTTCCTTCCTTCCATCTCCCCTCTCTCCCTGCCACTGTCTCTCATTCTCCCTCTGTGCATTCATATTCATTAGGCTTGTTGACATGAGGCATAACAGATAGCCATCTAATGCTTTCTTTCACCAGAAATCCTGTTTACTATTTCACAAGCCGATAGCATCACTCCGGCACCCTGGATGGTACCCTAATCTTCTCTCCAGAGGAACAAGAGGCCTGATAGCTCGGAGCAGACTCGCCGAGAGATTATGGCATAACTTTACATTGATGTGCGGGTTCTTTCTGCCCCCTCCCCGCATCCAATTTGTCAGCCTCCTGATTGGTCCTGTCACAATGCTTGCTGTGGCCAGATAATCCAAGGACATGCCAGGTTCCTTTAAAGCTCCTTTAAAGCCTATTCACATTTAGGCTAATTCTGGCCTTGGCTCTCCATTAAACAGCTGGTGAGGTTTGCCTATCCCCATTTACCAAATTAATGCTTTGATGGCCTGTAAGACTTACAGCACTATGGCCCAGAGAGAAGAGGGGCAAGATGAACTTGCAAGGTTCCTGTTGTTATGTAGAATTCATCCTCTGAGAGTGAGCTTTTATTGGCAGAGGGGCTAACTTTAGGTGAAGTGTTTCCCAGTATTTCAGAACACAGCATTATAATTTGCATTTGGTACACAGCTTGATTTCTCTGTGAGTTCCTATTATCCACACCGGATCTTGTTAGAGAGGAGAACAGCCAGAAATGGATTAAAAGAATTCTAACAGAGATTTGAAACCTTTCAGAATGTGGGCCTGTTATGGAAAATATCTGCATCTCTCCATTTCCAATGCCTGGTTTACATGTACATTGTAATACTTCATCAGTCAAATAATAATATTGCTCTCAAAGTTTTTACTGATTACCAAAACAAAGCAGCAAGAATGGAAAGGGAAGAGAAGTGTGGCAGATCAGTCCATCAAATCCCCAATTGCTTTCCTTAAAAGTCACCAACTGGTGTTAGCAGACTTTGAAGTTGCCAGAATACTTTCCCTATGGAGGGAATTCCATCACACAAGTGCCACAACCAAAAAGGCCCTGCTTCTTCTATCTGTCACTCAGACTTCAGATGACAGAAAGTTAGGAAGCACAATTTTGGCTGGTGATCTAAGCATGGAGGGCTGGAAGGTGCAAATGAAAATAGGTGATATCCTGGTCTAAGATCCCAACAAAGGAATTTCTTTGCTGTTAGTAATTTCAGATTTCTCTTTTCACCATTTGGTGTCTTCCAACGAAGAACATACAGATTTGGAAGCAGCTTTGATGTTGATTTTCTCTTTTGGGCAATTATTGATAAATCAGTGACTCCTCCCTGTACTGGATGGGGATTCTACTCCCCCTGAAGTTTGGCCTTAGCCCTGGACCTGGATGCTCAGGTCTTGGCAGCATCAGGAATACAGTTGCATAGTGAAGGCTGCTCTTAATGGAAGTCTGGCTACAGTCCTCATGATGTCCTGCTGGGGCTACTGCAATGTGCTTTTCAGAACTCCAGCCAGTCCAGGATGCTGAAGCCAGTCCATGGACTCCCTTGTCACCACAACCTCCCTGGCTAGCAGTCTGGGCAGAATTCAAAGGGCTGGAGATGACTGGGCAGTCCTATCTGGCTTGGGACCAGGCTGCCCACAAGGTTCCCTTCTCCCCTAGGAGCCATCCTGGTTTCTGGGATCTTCTGAAGAGACCCTGTGATTGATCCTGCCAATCTGGGAAATGTGTCTGGTGGAGACTCTTTGGTGGCATTCTGAGGCAATGAAATGCTCTTTGCTGGTTGGCCACCCCTTTGCTATCCTTCTGCCAGCAAGCAAAAGCCACGCTATCCAAGGTCTTTGGTCTGCAAGCACAGGGTTGCACAGGGTTGATTTGACCGGTATTTTTTGTATTTGTTGGGTTTCAGTGGTATTGCTTTATTGCTTTAATCATTTTTAATTGTGGCTGTAAGCCTTGAGTACCCTTTGTTGGTAGAAAGATGGAGCACAAATCAGATACATAAAACAAATAATAAACACAAGGAATGTGGATTATCATGCTGTTCCTAGCCTAATCCATCCTGTGGGATTATGTGCTCTCTAGCATAAAAAGAAACTTGACTCACCATTACTGTGCGGAATGAAACAAGAGCACGCTGATGGATTAGTCCCAGTTCACAGCACATGCTCTCTTTTTATGAGAGCATCTTTAGGTATGCTTGTGATTGAATGTAATGGGAACCGAACAATCACAAATGCAGCTGGTCGAAAAACTTGTGCTTATGTGAGTGCATTTTTACTCTGTCAATGTTGTCATAGGAATCACTGCTGGTTGCAGCTATATTCAGTGGGTGCATAAAATCATGCGCATCCATAAAAGTTGGAGATGGGATCTTGTGACATCTTAAATCGATCACACAGTCGAAGATTTGCATACTTTTACTTCCCACACCTTTGACATTTACTGTAGTAGAAGCACAAATGCTGTGGGTACACCTCATAATCCTCAAATTTATTCCTCCCTGTCTTATATCTGGTGGACAATAGCACAAATCAAGTGTGAGGGAGGAGAGAAGGTGCTTTCTGAAGATTTTGTTGTGGCTGCAGTTTGACTTACTTTTGCTGGCAGAATTTGATCTCAGAATCAAATGGGAGCGAATGCCTGTGTGATAGTTTGAAATCTCTGTCTTTGTTTGAACGCAATTTGTCAGAACGAGGGGGAAGTGTCACTTCTCCCCAGCTAAAAGGAGTATATGCATACATTTTCAATGCACAACAGGATGTTGGAAACATAGAAACAGATTGAGTCAGAAGGGGTCTCCCGGGCCATCTAGTCTGACCCCCGGCTCCAGCCGGCTCCACTCATGACATGCCTGCCATGTGCATGTCCAGCCTATCTTTGAACACCCTCACTGATGGGGTTTCAACCACCTCTCATGGAGGCCCATTCCAATAAGTAAATGAATAATAAGTTAATTATTCATTTACTTATTAAATTTGTATCTCACTTTTTTCTTACACTGAACTCAAAGCGGCTTACAGCATTCTCCTTCTCCTGCTCTCAATCCTATCCTCACAACAACAACCCTGTGAGGGAGGCTGGGCTGAGAGACTGTGCGTGGCCCAAAGTCACCCAGTTGGCTCCATGGACAAGAAGGGACTAGAACCAGGATTACCCGAGTCCCAGTTCTGTGCTCTTGCCCACTGCACCACACTGCCTCTCACTGGTCACGTTAATGGCCTTGGTCGGGCACCACAAGAAAGGTAATCAGTGGCTTTTTCCACACTCAGATATGAAAGACGGTTTTTCACGGGCCCCGGCATGGCCTCCATCACAGGTCCTGCAGACTGGGGGTTTAATGCCATTGTGCTGCACAGACTTGCGCAAACCAGGAAACAGAAGCATCTTGAGTAGAGCTGGGATGAAACTCAGTGGATCCCGTCACTCCAGCAAGGACGGCCTTGTTGTGCTTGGCCTGGTCTTAGGATGCAAGCTGAGCCAAGAGGGTCCATGAAGGCTCCCGGAATGAAGGTCCTGCCACCAGCAGCCGTCTTCCACACCAGGGGCAGCAGCACAAGCAAAGCTTGCTGCAGTGGTGTGGAGCAGGGATGTTGCTTGAGCAGGATGCTGGGCTCCGTTTCTGGGGAGCAACCCACCAATGCTCGGTGGACTCGCCAGGAACTCAAATGCAAGTAGGCCAGAATCTGGGGAGTTGCAGCCGGGGAATCTGCTGAATTCCCAGACGGATTCCTCACACATTCTTCATGAGAAGTTTCTCTGAATTCCAGCATGAAACACATTCTGACTCACATCCAAACCATTTTATTGTATCACATCCAAACCATTGTATTTCAATGTATTTTATCATGTTGTAAGCCGCCCCGAGGTTTCGGCAAGGGGCGGCATAGAAATGTTATAATAATAAAAATAATAATAATAATAATTTTTTTCTTTTTGCACAAAAATCTGTGTATACTTTCATTAGCAGTTTTCAAAATACACACATTGATGGTAGTATTTTTATACAAATACATGTACTTTTCTTTAGCTGATTGAAGAATCTTTGTGTGCATTTCTTAAACACATTTTTATTTATTTATTTATTTATTTCCTATTTATATCCTGCCTTTTTCCTACAAAGGGCTCAAGACAGCTTACATCATTCTCCTCCTCCATCTTATCCCCACAACAACAACCCTGTGAGGTAGGTTGGGCTGAGAGTCTGGGACTCGCCCAAAGTCACCCCGTTGGCTCCATGGCCGAGCAGGGACTAGAACCCAGATCGTCTGAGTCCCAGTCCCGTGCTCTTAACCACTACACCACACTGGTTCTCGTATACTCTCCTAAAGTATTTTAGGAGGTTCTGTGGATTGCATCACTAGCTTAGAATTGTATGGCAGATCACATTTAGGTCTGCCTCCAATTTAGGAGGTTAAAGCTGAGTAAGTTCTCACTGGGAAGATCAGGACATGATTCAGCAAATCAAAGGACTACATAGCACCACCAAGAACTTAGCATAAAGCTTAGCTGGGATCCGGAAAAGCCCTGCTAATATGTTGCTCCAACAATGGACATTCTTAGACTGAACATTAATCCAAGAGGCAGCCATCTTCCCTCACATGCTGTGCCAGTCCTTCTCCCTTAAATTGGTTCTGGAAACTTTGGTAAAAGTGACAGAGGAGCCCTGTGTGTGGTGGGGTTAGCTTTGGAACTGGAATTCGTGAAACTTGAAGATGCTAACGTGAACTCCTCGGGGCTCTGAGGGGAGAGAGAGAGAGTGATGCCTGCCTCTCTCTTCTGAGCATAAGCATCTCATTCTGCTGAAGTGGCATGGGACTCGTGGGTTGTGACTTGTCAGAAGCATAGGAAGAAAAAGGGATGGTGATTTCTTGAAATCACTGGAGGGAAAAACAGCATCGGCAGTGATTTCTTCCAGCGTGTTATTCCTTTAAACATTTCTTTACTGCCTTCCAGCTCTAACAAGTTCCCAGAAGGTGGTTTCCAAGAACAACAATACACAAAAAACCAGGTACAGGGTTAAGCAAAGTATTAAAATAAGTAATAAATTAAGACAGGAGCAGCCCTAGAGCCTCCAGTCTCTCTCTCTCTCTCTCTCTCTGTTTTCAAGTAGCCCAGTCTCCACTGGGAGACTGATTTTTCCAGGCAGGTATGAGTTGAGAGTGGCAGGAAATGCACCATGGCACATGCCTGACCTTGCATGCCTGCAGTCTGATGGGGCAGAACTGTTCTGAGAATGTCTGCTAAAGAACGGTATAGAAAAACTTTAAATAAGGGAGTTGATAAATAAACTGAGGGCTGGAGAAGGTCACTCTGCCCTGAAGCTCAACTTTTTCTGTTCTGGTTCCCATCTTCTCCCCTCCTCTTGTCCAATAAAAGCAATGCCTAATTAGCTAGTGACTCCCTTGAGAGAGTTTCTTTTCTTTTTTTAACCTGTTTATGAATCGGTAACATGACAGGTTTTTCACTTCCCCTGCTCTTTGGCTTTCTGGGGCTGGTTAAATGCATGAACAGGAATTAGGTTTTGGGGGCCATCACAGGCACCTTTAAGGGATTGGCAAGGGCAGAGCCTGGGGCTTGCGTGACCCAGAAGCTGGGCTGCCCTTTGGCTTTGGGGCCCGCCTGCTCCACCTTCTTGGAGGTGCACAGCATCAAGTGGCGATGAGACGGGGAGGCCCTCTGCTACTCACATGCAGCTTAAGCAAAGGGGTGGGATTCCCTCCGTCTTCCCAAGCTGGGTGGCACAGCTTGCCCACCAAGCAAGCTAGTTGCCTGCAGTGGGGAAACAGTGATACCCCTGCATTTGGCGTGTGCAAGTCCACAGAGGGTAGAAGTACCCACAAAAAGTCCCTCATTTACCCAAGCTCCAGTGTTTGTGACATCATTTCTGTTCCTCATTCTCTTTCTGTAGCTGTATTACTTTTCATAAAGGGGATGCTATTGAATCTGGGCATGGGTATTATGAAAACCATAGAGATGCTGGGGGTGAAGTCCCGACATCCTCAAAGGTGACCACAGTATCCACCCTTCGATCCATCTAGCATTTAAAGAGGCATATGCAGATTTATTTACATCAACATACTGTCATTACACAAAACAGTCTGCTTGGCTTTATGCAGACAGGAGATGAGTTTCATCAGACGATAAATCCTGAATGCTAAATAGCATGTGTCTGGTGACCTTCCGTGCAACGCATCGCTTGCTAAAGAACAGGCACCAAATGATGCAATGGGACGAACAATAACCATGCATTAGTGAGATCATCTCTGATGAGGGAATGTGCACATGATGGAAAAAAAGAGCAAATTATGGGCAATGAACCAGGGCTTCTGTTAATAACCAGAATTAGCTCTCCCAAAATGAACGCAAGAGAAGGAGGACAGCCCAAAATGTGTTTCTGCATCTTCACAGGTCTGTCAGTTGATTAGCAAGCTTTGAGCTGATCAAGGGATTGTCATTTAACAAATGGATTAATTAGATAGAAATGCATTTGCATATCATCAACACCTCAATATAGATCCATTTGTAAATTGTGGATGGGGATGGGAGATAAATGATGACAATAAGAAAGCTGGTGCGCAAGTGACGGGAATGGGCTGGGATATGGGAGGCTTGGCTTTTCATCCCCGCTCAGCCATGAGCCTTGCTGGGTAACTTGGGACTCTCAGCTGGACCTACCTCACAAGGTTGTTGTGAAGATAAATGGAAAGGAGGAGAACCAGATAATCCATGCTGGGCTCCTTGCATGAGGGGAAAAGGTGGAATATAAACACAAGCTGCAATTTTGAGTTACAAGGGCTGGCAATCTTGAATGTTTTCTTTTCCAGTGCATGTTGCCAAAAAAAAAAAAAAAAAGCCACAAAAATAAGCAAGTGTGACTTTGCCAGGTAAGGACATCCAGGTTCTAATATAAACAGAGACACACAAGTCACAGAGACACACACTTACTGGGAAGCAATGAATAATTCTTTGTACTCATATTTATATCCTGCCTTCTTTCTTGCAAAGAACTCAAAGCAGCTTCTCTCATTCTCCTCCTGCTGCTGTTAATCTTATTCCTACAACAACAACCCTGTGAGGTAGGCTGGACTGAGAGTCTGTGACTGGCCCAGTGTTACCCAGTTGGCTCCCTGGCTGAGCGGGGACTAGTTCATGTGACTCCCAGTCCTTCGCTTTTAACTCAAACTCGGACTTCAGACTCAGAATAAATGTGGAAAAGAAAGCAGGAGATCCGTGAATGAGGGTGAAATCCTATGCATATGCTGACAAAAATGAATCCTTCATCTCCCAGTTTCACCAGACAAACCATTCGGTCCAACCATTTATCGGGTTGAGTCTCTGCTTGGTTAGGCAACGGCTTGAGGACCTATTAACCCTTGCTGCCCTCTGGCCACAGTGAGTAGGTGGCCACATACACATTCCCTCCCCCACAAATAAAAAGACTTTCCCCCCAAAAAGTGGGCAAAAGAGAATGCAGATTTGAATATATGTTACATGTGCTGATTTGCATGTATAGCTGGAAAGGTGGGGAAATGCTATACATACATATTAATAGAATACATATAGATACAGGACTTGTAAGCATTAGAATCATAGTAATCATGATAACAAGACTATCTCACCAGAGTAGAGGAGACGGTGACCAGTGATGGCCTGGAGTATCTTTTGTCTGGTTATCTTGAAACCCAACTTTCTGCATAGCCTTTTAAAACAAACTTTTCTCTCTCATTGTTGGCTAAGCAAATCCAAGTGGATGGAATTCTAGTCTGAAACATCTGGAGAATCAGAGGTTGCCTGACACTTAAACAGAGGTTACCTTCCAATGGAGATCTGACCCCTTCCAATTTACAGAAGAAGCATTCTCTGTAAATTTGGACTCAAAGCCCTCAAACACCCAAGCCGGTTTCCTGGCCATAATTGCCCCCTGCAACCCCAAATCTCCCTGCTGGCAGAAGAGCTGAACTCACAAATTGCCCACCTCCATAGCTGAGGTGCTCTCAGACATTGGTCTTTGACACATGGGAGCATTACCTATAAAGCCCTAAACGGCTTGGGTCCTGGTTACCTGAAGGAGCGCTTACATCCATATACGCCTGCCCGCCCCCTGAGATCTGCGGGAGAGGCCCTTCTCCGGGAACCCTCCGTGAAGGAAATCAGGAGGGTGGGGACTCGGAGGAGGGTCTTCTCTGCGGTGGTGCCCAATCTATGGAATGCGCTCCCCAGAGAGGTCGGCCTGGCGCCGTCGTTATTTGTTTTTCGGCGCCAGGCGAAGACCTTTTTATTTAAACGTCATTTTAATTGTTAATATTATTTGCTTATTTTATCTGGCCAGGGCGACTTATTTTATATTGTTAATTTGTTTTATATTTTTAATGTATTATAGTTTAATTTATGTTGTGAGCCGCCCCGAGGCTTCGGCGAATGGGGCGGCATAGAAATGTTTTAAATAAATAAACAAACAAATAAATAAATACAAATGGCGGTGGAGATGTCTCAGCAGACTGGTTGTTCGTCAGGTACCTCAGAATGTCAGACGGATCTTCAAGAATGAATTTTAAATGGTCAGGATTGCAAAACAGACCTTCATTTGGAGGCTCTAAGAACCCCTTGTGAATATAAAAAATCCTTCATGCTGCCTTCAGTTGCAGGAAGGGGGGGGGGAGAACTATTTGGCAGCTGGAGCCAGAAGTAGTGGGGGGGGGATGGGTAAGAGAGACTATGGGGGCATTTGGGGAACCCCAGGGCACCCATGGGCCCTGGGTTGCTGACCACTGGGCCAGCTGACCAAAAAACCATGCACCTGGCGCAGAGCTGCTGTAGGTATTCCTTGCTTGTTGAAGGTCAAGATCTCTTCTCACTGATCCCAGAGTGGAGGACACAGAATAATCAATTCAAGTTGTGACAACCCAGATTCGGGCTGGACATGAGGGAAAGCTTCCTCACTGTCAGAGCAATATGACAGTGGAACCATCTGCCTGGGGAGGTGGTGGGTTCTCCCACCGTTCAAAAGGAAACTGGACAGCCATCTGAGTGAGATGGTGGAACTTGGTGTCCTGCAACCACAGGGGGGGTGGACCTGATGGCCTTCATGGCCCCTTCCAACTCTACTATTCTATGATTCTATGAACCACCCAGAGGTTAAGTTCAGACAAGCAATCACATGCATCTTTCTATCTATCTATTGTGGTACCTTGGCTCACCTTGGCTCACGAACGCCTCAGTTCATGACCAAATTGGGCCGCGAACAGAAATTTCAGAGAAAAATTGCCTCAGTTCACGAACACCACATTGAGTGACGACCAGGATCGCGCCCGTCTCCCCCACCCACCCACATAAGCGTGCCCATGATCTCCCCCCCAAGTGCGCCCACGATTGTGCCTGTCTCCCCCCACAAGCATGATTGCGATCACATGATTAAGGTTTGGACTTTCCCTCCAAACAATAACCTCCCCCCACCTAGGTTAGTGTTCTTTATTTTACTGAACTTCGTTACTTTGTTGTCCTTTGTCACTTTGTTTCAGATGTTTGTGATTTTAAAAAAATAAGGTTACAGAATGGATTAACCTTATTTACATTGAACCTTACCGGGAAATTTGACTTGGGTCACGACCAATCTGGGTCACGACCAGAGTCCTGGAACGGATTAAGTTCGTGAGCCAAGGCACCACTGTATATATCTATCTATCAAAAGCTTTTCTATCCTGTCCCCTACAAATGTCTTGGGATGTTCTAGCTACTGGAAAGCATAGACACTTAGTCTGTCCACCCACCCACCCAGCCTATTGTCAAGAAAATCCAAATAAACCTTTGCAGAGAAAGTTACTTATGTGTGCTTTTTTGATATAAAAACAAACTACAGTGTTTCTGCTCCTCCTGCCCAGAAAGAACTTTTTACCAATCTCCTGGGAAAAGCAGGCATCCTCGGGGGTCCTTTATTCATATATTTCCTCATAGAATCAGACAAGCCACCAGGGAAGCTGCACTGCTTTTCCAGTGTAAAAATACCCAGGCAGCCCACCTTCTCCTCAAGGAATTCTGCATCTCTGACTGCAAGAACCACAACATTTTAAACCTGTTAGATTTCTGTAGCTCCTAATTGTTTTATCTGCTACCCAAGCCTTCCATGGGTCATGATGCTTTTTCTGATGCCTATAATATTCCTCAATGTTTCTGCGTTATCCTTGTCCCCACCTTCTCACCCATTCAGAATCTCATCACTGCCTGGAAAATGTGTACGTGACTCACAACTTATAAAAAACTCTGCCTGTGCTCTGGAAACTTGTAGTTGGCCGGTGCACCTGTACCCAGCAGCACTGTTGTCAGGTTTGCCTCTGCAGAGGGGTTTACCTGGGTTACTCTCATCAATAAAACTGCTGTGGTTCTAGGTGAAGATGTCACCCTGTGATCCCAAGTGTACATTCTCATGGCTGCTCTTCCAAGAGTCCCTGACACTATCAAATGTGTGGGACATCTCTCCACTTTCCCCTTCATCACTCAGCAGCATCAGCACTTTCATACACCCTTGCCCAGCTATCAGTTCTGGTTTACAGGCTCCATGAACCTTCTGTGATCTTTCTGTTTTCATGGATTAGATAGAGATGAACACACCTGTAGAAGTTTCTCATTCTTTTCCTTGTCCAGAACTTGAGTACCTGTTTCATGGTTAAGTTCAGACAAGCAATCACATGCATCTTTCCAGATACATACATTTTTGTACTCAGTCTGTCCTAACTTAATTTTTTTTGCAAGCAATGTTTTAACCATGTGTTTAAAAAGTTTATTTTAACTGAGAGGCATTGTTGCATGCATTTTTAAACCTCTAAAAGTTTGGAGAAGAATGAATTTTGAAGGATTACTCAGTTTCCATTCACTTATTGGTTTGATAGTGCAAAGATAGATAACAAAGTTCTCTTTCATTCCTTCTACACCTCCAGAACTTTGTAATTTGTATCTATTATCATTAGCATTATATACTACCCTGTAGCCAAAGCTCTCTGGGCAGTTTATAGGAATGCATAAAACAATAAAATACAATACAAATAACATAAAACAGCAATATTACAAGAATTTAAAATTAGTTTAAAATAGCTTAAGATACAGTAAAATGCATTAAAATGCAATAAAAAGGGTACAGCAAGAAGAAACACCAGGATAATCCCCTCAGGGTCCTGGAAACCTAATGAGATCTTTAAAGGCCCATATATACAAGGCCAAGAAATTAAAAAACGCTTGCTCCTGGGGAGGAAAGCCATGGCAAATCTAGACAGCATACTAAAAAGCAGAGGCATCACCCTGCCAACAAAAGTGCGTACAGTCAAGGCTATGGTTTTCCCAGTTGCAATGTATGGCTGCGAAAGTTGGACCATACGGAAGGCTGAGCGCCGAAGAATTGAGGCCTTTGAATTGTGGTGCTGGAGGAGACTCCTGCGAGTCCCTTGGACTGCAAGGCGATCAAACCGGTCAGTCCTAGAGGAGATCAACCCTGACTGCTCTTTAGAAGGCCAGATCCTGAAGATGAAGCTCAAATCCTTTGGCCACCTAATGAGAAGGAAGGACTCTCTGGAGACGAGCCTGATGCTGGGAACAATAGATGGCAAAAGAAGAAGGGGATGGGAGAGGATGAGGTGGCTGGATGGAGTCACTGGGGCAGTTGAGCAGCACCTGGAATTGGGCCTGGAGACATACAGACAGCCAATGCTATCTACTTTTAGAAACAGAGAAACCCTGTAAGATCTGCTAGCATTCAAATCAAGCTTTCTCTGTGTTCCTGACATTTCTTTTACTCCCTCTTCATTGGATAGTTAGAAGGATCATTCTGAGATAACAAGTCCATGAATAAAACTGCAAGTATTGATCTGGGAGAAGCTGACAAAAATGTGATGAGCAAGTCAGAAAGGCTTCTGTGTGCGAACTTATTGACTGATGTGTTTCCTAAATGCAAATTGCTGATTTTCGCTGGGTGGTTTTGTAGCAGTAACTTTGAGGCATGACAAATCAATCTGATATACAAAAGGTTGTTTTCTGGTACTAGATTGGGGGAAATAGTGTGTCTCTGTGTGGGAGAAAACAGTGTGTTAAATGCAGACAAACAAGCTTTCTGTAAGGTCCCCCCTCCTCCCACCAGGTCAGAATTGCATTTAAGTCAAGCCTAATGCAAGACCTCAAGCTCGCGCTCGCTCGCTCGCTCGCTCGCTCGCTCGCGCTCTCTCTCTCTCTCTCTCTCTCTCTCTCTCGTGTGTGTGTGTGTGTGTGTGTGTGTGAGAGAGAGAGAGAGAGAGAGAGAGAGAGAGAGAGAGAGAGAGAGAGAGAAGATAATATTCAGTTAATATTTTACTGCAAACCTGCCTATTTTTCACTTCCCAAGCAATGTATTGGTTATCTTTCAATATTTCTACTCCAGATTTTGTAACTAGGAAATGCATCATTCAGTGAAAGTCATGTACAGAAATGCATCAATGGAAATTGCTTTCAGAAACATACAAAATACAGATATTCAGATAACCATGCACAAGAATGCTGATGCCTTTTCATGCCAACTTCTCCCCCCCCACAAAAAAAAAAAAAAATCACAAACTAATGCAGAAACAAGATAAAACAAACCCATTTTTATGTTGTTATATCTAACCTCGGCGATGAGAGAGCTTCAGCTATAGGGTGGTATAGAAATGAAAATAATTATAATAATAGTAAAAATAATTGGAAAGTAGTCCGTCCTTGAATAGGAAGCCTTTGTGTACATTGTATGACTTGTATTCCCTAAAGGAGGATGGTGGTGTTGGATAACACCCTATAGTGTTCTCCTTTTCCCTGTTTGAATGTCTGTGTGTCAAGCATTTCAGGTGCATGCAATGCTATGACCTGTAACAGTGCGATCCTATAGCTGCTCAATACTGTGCAAATGACTGCAAGATTTTTCTGAGGTTGGAGCAAGGAGTCCCAGCTTAGATAGCCAAAATTGGAACTAAGCGTTTTGCAGTGTTGGAAGGAGCTAAGAGACAACTTGGTTTTGCATTCCTTCTGCCCTGCGTAGGATGCCTCTCATCCGTTGGGTTTGGAGGGTTCTGGGCAAATGGACTGGATTCCGCCTAAAACCTAAGGGTGGCTTTGTAATATGCTGTAAACAAATATATCGAAAGGAAGAGTGATGGCATATTGACTACAAAAGGAGGAGGAAGAGGCAAAATGATTAGAGACATGGAAACTGAGCGACCCAGGGACCTCTCGGGCCATCTAGTCTGACCCCCGGCTCCAGCCAGGTCCGCTCATGACATGCCTACCATGGAGATGGAGATAAATGAGCTTTCTAAAAGTAAATGTGTGTGTGTGTGTGTGAGAGAGATTGAATAGGTACACAGGCATAGAATAAAACAATATAGGAAGCTCTCTCGCATTGTTGTCCATTGGACCATCTAGTTTGCTAGTGTGTCCACCTCTCCTGCTCCAGGTGAAAGTGACAGAAATGGAGAAAATGACAGAAATGGAGTACCAGAGCACTTCAGCGTGGAGAGCAACATCCAACAAAGAAATCTAATCTCCTGGCAGAGAAGGCAAAACAATGCTCATATGGAACCAGGATTATGGCCAATGAGTTGTAGCCAATGCTACTGCACAGTGCTTTTTTTTTGTCATAGAACACACCGGAATGGAGTTCCGGCACCTTTTTTTAACAGATTTTCCAAGTTTTAAAAGTAACTTTTGAAAATTTGATGTTTGGTCCACGTGGATTTGAATCATCCTGTTGAGCGTAGCAGGTCGGCAGCAAAATCATTAAAACAGTGCATGCGGGCTGCTTGTGTGTCGAATCTGATGCATGCAAACTTCGTCCACACTGGTTGTGATGGCGCTGCTTGGCTTGTGATTGGTTGTGTGGTCACGCGCTGAGCTTACTGCGGGTGACAACCGTTATGTTTCGTTACACAACTGACATGTGTGGGTGTGTGTACAGTGATTGACTATGTACGAAAGGTAAATAATTTAATGAGTTCCGGCACCTTTTTTCTTACAAAAAAAGCACTGCTACTGCAACTTAAGTTAGACTCAGTTTAAAGTGTGCAGTGGTTAAAAGTGAGGGACTGGGGCTCAGGTGATCTGGGTTCTAGTAATGGAATCAGCTGGGTGACTTGGGCCAGTTACAGACTTTGGGCCTACCTCACAGGGTTGTTGTTGTGGAAATAAAATTGAAAGCAGCAGGAGAAGAATAATGGCAGCCACTTTGAGTTCATTGTAAGAAAAAAGCGGGATATAAATCTAATAAATAAATAGCGGTGTCTCCTCTAAGTAGAGCTAAAATTATAGGGAAGTGGCTGTTACGGTGAGTCCAATCCTTACTTCATCTAGCTCAATACGAGGACATGGACTGGCAGCCACAGTCCTTCCAGGTTTCAGGAAGGGTTCCATCTTAGACCTACTGGGAGACTGAACTTGGGAATTTCTGGATGCAAAATGTGCCAGGAATGCACCAAAGGAGACAAATCTGACCTGTTTGAGTACATTCCTTCCCTGTTTCTAAACTTATATTTGAAGCAGCAGCATCTGTGGGCTGTTTCACAGACTTCTGTTTCTAAGGAAGATGATGCTTGCCATTTTTTTAAACCACTAATGAAATTTGTGCAAATAAGCATTCCAAAACCATGTATCTCTAGCATGATTTGTTTCATGAATGGCTTTAAACATGCAAATCATGGTCTCTTTTAGAGACAGACATCCCTGAGCTGGCTTGATTCACACCACAACCAGTCCAGACCAGCATTTATTGTATTTATTTATTCCAAGTATTTATATCCCATCCTTTATGAGAAAAACATCCCAGGATGGCTTACAAAATTATAACTATCAATAACAACAAAAACAATTAGTAACAAGTACTAAGGTAATGACTTGGAATCTGGGGTGAAGGGGGCAATTGTTATGTTCTTCACACGTCCTGAGCATGTACTTTGCCAGAGCCCTGTGCCCAGACATATGTGTGCGTGTGTGTATAAATGTGTGTGTCTAGGTGTGATGTCACAATGACATGAGTATAGAATGTACACCCAGGGTGTGAAGTGGGAGTGGATTGTGGTTCTTTTCTTTTTTACAGCCTGGATTCCCATTGATTTTGTACCTTGTACAGAGAAAAGTGATGTCCACATGCTAAATGATAAATGCCAGAGTTCTGACAGGGCAATGTATTAAGATTCATCAGAGAAGAAGGTTGCCTGGGAAGCCAGACTAGAGGAGCCTGGTCCAAGCCCACCTTCCCCAACCTGGTGCCCCTCAGAGATGCTGGGGTGCAATTCCCATCAGCCTTGCTGAAACCCCAGAAATATAGTATCAGGGCACACAATTCCTTCTGTTTAAAATAGAACAGAACTGCCAGAGAGCTTTGGCTTTGGGGCAGCATAGAAATGACATTAATAGTCATAATAATCAGGATGTTCATACAATTCGGAACAGTTCTTTTAAAATTCACTGGTTGTGTTTACATTTTACCACAAATGACATTTGTACAAATAAGCACTCCAGAACCATGTGCATCTAGTATGATTTGTGCAAAATTGGTCAATTTTATTTATAGGACATTTTCATATCTATTCATTCATTTCATTTTTATGAAATAGCCAAAGGCTGCCTGGGAGGTCAACAAAAGTTTAATATCTATTTAATCAATTTATATCTTGCCTTTTTTCTATCAAAGCGCTCAAAGTGGATTACATAATTCTGCACCCCTGCTCTCAGCCTTATCCCCACAACAACAACCCTGTGAGGTAGGCTGGGCTGAGCGTCTGTGACTGGCCCAGAGTCACCTAGTTTGCTCCATGACTGAGCAGGGACTGCAGCCCAGTTTGTCTGAGTCCCAGTGCCATGCTCTTCACCACCACACCATCCCTAGCTACAACTTCTCCATCAGTGAGATTGTCCCTCAGCATTCCAAACCTACCTTCAGCATCCAGGTAGATCGGGGTCCTTTGTAGAATCACCCATAATTAGTTCAGGAACTGTTGTCCTGTGATGAAAGGATTCTCATTGCCTTTGCTAACCTGCCTTTCCCAAGATCCTTGACTGGAATTCATGGCAATTAAACTGGTTTTAAATGGAAAAATACAATACAAACTGATGCAGCTTCTACATCCGTAGAGATTCCAGTTGGCTGCCAATGGGACATACCCCAGATGAAACACAGAGTCATAAATTGACGGTATTATAAATAACAGTGGCAGAGAAATGGCTATTTAGACTAATATAATTGAGTGAAAATGGCATTGAACTCATTCTGATCTAGTTTTATGTGTGCAGGGAGCATATCTGCCTTTCCTCAGCCGCAGGAAATTTAAAGCTATTGCTGCTCCTGACCGTTTCATTCAGCCCTTGTAGGACTTGGAACCAAATCAAGGAGGCAAGCTGACCTTAAGGGAACAAAGAAACTTGACTAGGCACAAAGGAGAAGATTATCTATTTAAATAACAATAGAGAGTGACAAAGAGGGACACTGACAGGACTACAGGTTGATTAAGATGGAGCTTTTCATTAATGGGCATACAGCAACTCTAATTGTTACAAAAACTATATTCAGCAGTTTTCCATCATTTTAATTCCATTTCAAGTGAGTTTAATCTAATTTGCCCAATGACGAATTATTGGCCCTGGATGAATTAATGCATCGGACACTTTTTTCTTTTCCTCCGCAGGGACATGTGACTTCTTGGTGTAGCTGCGCAGAGAAAGGTGCTCATCTCGGAAGACTCTTTCTCTCCCTCTTCTGTGTAAACGTGCCATCATTTCAGTTATGCAGGTCCCCATTCCTCAGCCTCCATTCCTCAGGATTTCTTAGCGGGAGTGGAAGATTGGGGAACAGCCAGCTTAGAACTCAAAGCTACCAAATGGATGCTTGATAAAAAGAGGGCCCCGATTCTGCAGCTTTCCACCTATTCGTTTCAGCAAGAAGGAGGCAGGACAAGATCAATGGAGACTTTTACAGTCCTGTGGTACTTCCATGCCATCATGTCCTCTCTGACTCATGCCAGCCCACATGGCGCCCCGTGATGCATCAGTGCCCCCAGACTGCCCTGTCCTTCGCAGCCTTACAAACTCAAGGTTGGAGCTTCCTTTGTGGAGTCAGGCCACCTCATCACTGGTCTTCTTCCTTCGACTTTCGCCGGCATGATGGCCTTCTCCAGTGAGCCTTGTCTTCTCACCATGTGCCCAAACTCCAACAGCCTCAGTTCCATAAGCCTGGAAGCCCAGTCATACATTGTTTTAATTTAGTTAGAGCTATCCAGACCTCTTAGCCCAACCTTATGCAGCTGGGGGCAGTGACAGGAGAGGCTCATGGATCCATCCGCTCACCCTCTTCCCTTCCAACCCACCATCATAGGGAAGAAAAAGAGACCATCACCAACCCGATCTCCCTGCATAGCTATACACCAAGCTAGCATGCCGAGTCACCTTTGCTAAGCAGGAGCAGCATGGCCTGCAGCTGGATGGGCGACCACATGTGGAGGTAAAGCAGGGGCTTGGATGCGATGGCGTTAGAGGCCCCGTCCTGCTCTAGTCTGTCCCTCTTTTCAGGTTGCAAAAGACACCCCAGAAGAACAGGTGATGCAGAGCTTTCCACGGAATGGCTCTGCCAGAGAAGCTCCATGAAAGTGTTTTAACCTCCCCCCTGCATCAATTTAAAGCCTACCAGTAGTCACATTTGGGGTCCTTTCCGAGTCCCCACGACAGCACCGCGGGCAAGGCCAATGCTGTACAGGGAAGGACTCCAGTTGGCCAAATGGCCCCCAGCCCCCAGAGGGATCAGTCGGCATGAGGATGGATTTCAGGTTTCAGCTAGTAAATGTAATTTAAGACTTGATCTTTCATGTGGCTATGCATAGCAATGCAATCTGTTTCACCATGCTTGGCCTATTGATCTTAGCTCTGTATAACAATAGTTTGGCCTGCTAATGTTAAAGCAGCATTTTTAATGCAGGGAGAGCTAAGGATTGTAAATGTGTTTTCTGGAAGTTTTAGCTCAGACGCTTGGCTTTCAAAAAATACTAAGATAATTTGCATTTAACTTCCTTTTGTGCCTTGTTTGGGGCCCAAAAATACCCCGATAAAGTTATTCTCATTCAAATGTGGGGGGATTTTGGTATCTGGACTAGTTTGGGCATCTAGAAAGAAAAGGTGGGATAGACATCTATCACATGCCCCCACAGTCAGAGAACAGAGCCTGCAGTAGACGGCGTTGGGCCCAGAGACAAACATGCGCTTGCCAAGTCTCTTCTTGCATTCCTTGGAGTCCAATTTCTAAAGGAGGCTCTTTGCGCCTTTCAAGACATAAATTGAAGCCCATGCTGGAGTCCCCTATGAACAGAAAGGCCCATTAGGCCCTTTTGCTGGAAGTTCGCTTACGGGTAAAGGGGCACTAAGTGCATCATTTAGGAGACGGCTGCAGGTGCTTCCTCGTGTCATTTCCTCAGGCTCACTTAGACACCATCTTGAGGCAGGCGAAAGCTTCTTTTAAGATTTCTAGAAGGAAGCAGGAGTGGAATGTGAGCAAGCTGCAGGCTTATCTAGCGAAGGCACACATTTCATGTTCTGATTGGCTGTAATTTTGATGCACACACATAATCTTTCGTACGTATGTATGTATGTATGAATACGTTCATTTATATGTCACCTACCACCATAGTCTCAAGGTGGCTTATCAACTGCTTCTGGGGATCACGTGGCGCGGTTTCTTCCCTTGGTTCCTGAAGCCGTGCTGAATTCAGAGATCAGTGCTGGCCAATCCCTCCTTGATGTGTCCTTAAGGCTTTCAGTGTGTAAGTGAGGTGAAGCTTCAGTCTGTTGTGCCATGCTTGGCAGGTTGCAAGGTGTCCTTCATCCACGGAATTTGTCCCGCCACCACTCATGGTCTTCCTCTCCTACTTGGCCCCGTCTTTGAAAATGAGCTGAGCCAAGAAGCAATTAGAAGGCACTCGTGGAATGAAGGTGGTGCTGTTGACAACTTTCTGCATCACCTGCAGCAGCACCAGCAGAGGCTGCCACATGTGGCATGGACCAGTGACAGGTGATGCAGCTTGAGTAGCAGTTGTGGAGCTCTCCATTCCCTGCAAGTGCTGCATGGATGCTGGGTTTGCTCACCAGGAACTTAGACTCCCGGCCATACCAAAGTGGACTGGGATCAGAGAGTTGATCCCAGGGAACGTGACAGATTGTCATTCCCAAAACGGATTCTTTGCACATCCCTACTTCCATCTATCAAATGCTTGTTGATAAAATCCCGTTCTTGTTCATTCGGAAATAGTCACTTGCTCTATTGTGCATTAGCACAAGCACCCACATGAGCACATTTTTACAAATCTCTACCAGAGGTAATGAGGGTCCATGAGCCTGTGACTCCTGGAAAATATGCTCCACTGTAGCATCTGCTGGTCAGATTTGCAGAAATCCAGTTTCAAGTGGTTCTGTGATGGATTTGTCCAGCATCCGATGTTGGAAACCCTGCAATGCTTTGCTTCCACTGTGCAACTCCATTCATTCATTCATTTGGAACACTTATATGCCGCCCCATTCGCGAAAGCCTCGGGGCGGCTTCCAATACAAATAAATACTATACAATTACATTAAAAATCTGGAGACATCCCGGCATAGATATAAAATCAATCAATAAATTCAACAATTAAAATAACGTTTAAATAAAAAGGTCTTGGCCTGGTGCCAAAAAACAAATAACAACGGTGCTAGGCGGACCTCTCTGGGGAGCACATTCCACAGGTGGGGCACCACCGCAGAGAAGGCCCTCCTCCAGGTATTCACCTTCCTAATATCTTTCATGGAGGGTTTCCGGAGAAGGGCCTCTGCCGCCGATCTCAGGGGGCGGGAGGGCAGATATGGACGCAAGTGCTCCTTTAGGTAACCAGGTCCCAAGCCGTTAAGGGCTTTATAGGTGATAACCAGCAACTTGGATTGGGCCCAGACTTCAATGGGGAGCCAGTGAAGCTGACGGAGGACTGGGGTTATATGAGAACAACGCCCAGTCCCTGTCAGCAACCTGGCAGCTCTGTTTTGCACCAATTGAAGTATCTGGACTGTCTTCAAGGGCAGCCCCATGTAAAGTGCATTACAGAAGTCTAATCGGGAAGTTACCAATGCATGTGTCATATGCATATAAGGGTGAGGGGAGGGGAGAAGGGTTAAGTGGAATAAGGACAGCTGGAAGGGGTGGGCTGAAATTATTTTCTAGCTTGCATGTTAATACGAGTCAAAGCAGGATCTGGGGGCTGCTCAAGCTTGCTTCTCCTGGTGGAAGATGTTACAAGCACCCCTTCAGAGTTGTACTCAAGTTCAAACTTAAAGATCTTTACTGGCAACACACACTATCGTCTGAGCCTAGCCTAGACCTGCTAGCGGAGACTTGCTAGCAGAACCTGCTGAATCGGATGGGCTTGTTCAGAAACCAAAGGCCTGTCCAGCCCAGACTTCTGCTAGATTATTATTATTATCATCATCATCATCATCATCATTATTATTATTATTATTATTATTATTATTATTATTATTATAACATTTCTATGCCGTCCCTTGCCGAAGCCTCGGGGTGGCTTACAACACAATGAAATACATTGAAATACAATAGAACATAATAAATTACCATTAAATACAAAAATACAAAAAATACACTGAGTTACAAACATAATAATATAAAATTAAAATCATCAGTATAAAATAAGTAAATAAATAATATAGGAGGAGAAAAGAGAAGGAAGAAGGAGTTGCCCTGGCCAGATCATATGTTTTAACAATTAAAATGATGTTTAAATAAAAAGGTCTTTACCTGGCGCCGAAAAACCAGTAATGACGGTGCCAGGCGGACCTCTTTGGGGAGTGAATTCCATAGGTTGGGCGCCACCGCAGAGAAAGCCCTGCTGAGTGGCCCAGAGGCAGGTTCTGGTGGCTCATGCCTCACCATTGACTGGATCTTTCCATGGCTTTCTGAAAGGGGTTTACTTGGAAAGGTATTTTCGGGGCCCAAAGAGCACCCTAGAACAGCGAGTTCTCCTGTGCGGTGCTGCCTGACCTAGGCCCGTGCCAGGAGGTCTCGTCTTCCGGTGCAGATTCTGAGGCCAGAGACACCTTGGGCCTTGTTGGGAACACTTTCCTTGGAAGAGAAAATGTACCAGGCAACAGAGAGGTCTTTTATTTTGAAACTATTGCAATAAAGGGAGTCGGAGTGTTTCCTTCCCCTCTCCAATTCCCAGAGCACATGCTCACTTCCCGTATTCATGCCCTTTCCCGTTTGCTTTTCCCTCCTCTCCCTCATTGGCCAAGGAACTGGGCCGTTGCAATCCTTCTGTCTGCCCATTCCATTTCGCTCCAATGCCTGCTCTTCCCCCCTGCTTCGTCCATCCCGTGTGCATTACAATGAGCTTATTTTCTATGCAGGGCATTTATTTATTTTAAGTTTTTATATGCTGTCCCCTTGCTATATAGCCTCGGGATGGCTCACATATTTTAGTTAATATTCATGAGGTCCTTGAGCAAAAGTACTGCTATCTTGTCTACGTGCCAATTCCCTCCTGCTCTCTGATCCTGGCCCCCTCCCCCTGTGGCTGAGGAATTTTCTTTGTTACGTTTCCACTCTTCCTGTTCCCCTGTTTCAGATCATCCTTTCATCCCAGTGAGGACTCCAGCTTTCTTGTCGGCCACATCTATACCTTGCCTGCTTTGTCCGCAACAACAGTCCGTTCAGCATGAACAGGCAAGGTGCCGAGCAACTCCTCCGGCCCATGGAGTCCGCAGAGCTGGCTGGGCAGCCACCCAGCCCTGGAGAGCACTGGCGCTGAGAGGTGCAGCTGGACTCCTGTGGCCAAGAGCATCCTTGAGGGCCCAAGGAAACTGGCGTCCTCAAGGGTAAGAGGGGGCCTCAGGTGTAAGAGGACCTATTAAGAGTAGGGATTTCCTCAGGCGCAGGGAGGCGGAGGAACAGGATTACTGGTTTTCAGCAGGGCCAGGGCCTCCATGAAGATATATTCTAAGCTGTACACTGCTGGAACAGCCCAGCTGCATGCCCCCCCCCCCCACCGCATCCGTCTCCTAGCTTTCCCTTGTCCCTCAGCTTTCTTCTCTAAATCTGAACCTGGTTTTGCTGAAGAGAGCAGCCATAACTCACAGGCAAGGAGGGGGCTACAAAGAGCCACGCTTGGCATGCAGATTGTCCCAGGTGCATATCCCAGTAGGGAGGGCAGGCCAGTCCTGACGAAACGGGGCTAGATGCATGGAAGGTCCCACTGCGCAGGAGGCAGCCTTCCATGCTCCAAGGAGACCATGCGTGGGGGACAGGTCTGTGCAGAGGAGCTGCCCTGTGGACATGCTCTGCATAACCCCCGCTTTAGGGAAAGCCTGCATGCTTTTGATGACTTCCTTTGAACGTCAGCCATGGAGCATCAACTATCAATTCTGTTGCAATAATTATGAATCAGGAGCTGTCTCTTCCGTGTATGTCAAACATTCATATGTACTTGATTTAATTTACAGAAAGCTTTAAGAAAGTCAATACCTAACAGGCAGGAGAAGAGAAAGGTTGCTTTCCAGGAGGCCTCCATTTCATTAAGCGTCTGCTAGAGCAGATCGACATTTTTAAAACTCCTTGCAATATCGAAGCAGTAATTTCTCATGTTTACAGCTTGTCATACAGGGAGCTGACTCTTCATCACAATTTCTCCTTCCCCGCCCACCAATACCATCCGTGCCAGTTATTTACAGCATTGCCACGTGATCAGAGGAATGGATGATTGAGACAAGATGTGTTTTCATGAGAGAGAAAGTGAAGGGGTTGAGAGGGACAGTGTTGCACATCCACTTAAATGGATTTTTTAAAGCATTAGACAAATTTAGGATGGCTAGATCTGCCAATGACTGTTCAATCGCTTGTGTGCAAACTGCCCTGAGTTTAGAATTCTGCAAGTTGGCGAAACACACGTGTGATAAAGTTCTCTGAATTATGTCTTGAAGCTCAATTGAACTCAAGTCCATTTCAGACTGTGAGGTTTGTTTTTCTTTTCTTTTCCTCTGAAAATCCGTGGGCATTTCATACATTTTTTTCAAACAAGTTCATCTTTGAATTATACACATTCTTCTCTCATTGATGAAAGTATCTTTGCATGCATTTTTCAAAAGCATGGATTCTTTAATGTACATTTTTCTAAAGCTGCCCAATGAATTGTTTTGGGCTATGAATCATATTATAATCTTGGAAATGTACACCCTTTGGCTACAGATGGTGCCTGGGTCTGTGTTCTGTCTGGAAGGTGCGAACTGGGATAAATCCAGATGAAAAACAAATTGAAATGAGTTTCTTATATATCTCTGCACCCATATCTGAGATATTTTGCTGCTCTTTCTGGAACTCTTTTTCCTTTCTTTAGCTATTTCATATAGGATGAGCTACAGCTCACTGGCAGAGCACATGCTTTGTATGGAGAGGTTCCCAAGCAGCCAGGCTTTAGGAATCCAGGTTGGGAACAGAAATCCATCCGATTTCCTCAGCTCTGCCCCTCAGACGCTGGCCCACTTCCTCTCTGCCCTGAGTCTCCCTCGTGCCAAGCAATCATATGGGCTTCTGGAAGAAAGTGAGTTTGTTGGGAAAATTCAGATAAATCCTGGCAGAAAAGGGTTATGTGCCTTTGTGTTCTAAAATGCCTGCACCCCTTTCTCAGGGAGCACCCAAAAATTCCAAGCCAGGTCACTGTTTGTCATTTGCTGTTACTTTTGCTATTCTGTTTACTGTTTAGCACTTGCTATTCTTTTCAGTGTTCCTTAAGAACTGATAAGGCTGCCAGGTTAACAGCATTGCAATTACCCTCATTTGCATGCCAAGGCCCTCAGCAATCTCTGTGCCTCAGTGGTGGTTATGTTAATCTCCTGCAATCAAATGCCAGTGTATTGATCCCCCTCTGCAGACCACTCACCTTCTTCTTCTCCCCTTATTTCATCATCAGCTGCCCAACTGCTGGGCCCGTGTGACTCAGAATCTATAAAACACTCTGTATATGTTCTAAAATCTTGTAATCGGTGGTGAGAACCACCACCAAGTAGCATGCTGTCGTAAGTAACTGCAGGGGTCCTGGGTGATCTTTCAATAAAACTGCTGAGGTCCAAGGCAAAAGGGGTCTTGCCTGACCGAGCCCGGTTCTCCTTGCTGCGGCTGCCACCGAGGCTTCCCGACGAGCTCAAGGAAGCCCATGAGACTGGCTTGTGTCCAGACCCTTCACGCACTTGCCATGCAAACGGAGCTCTGTTTCTGTACGTGTGACTTGTGGGCTTTGCATACTTTGCACAAAGTATTGTGTACTTTGCACAAAGAATTATGTACCTTGTGCAAAGTAGCTGCTAGTTCCTGAGCGTTTGGATCTTGGCCCAGATTCCTGGGGAAGAAGTCTGGCGAGTGTAAAAGCGCCAGATTTTGGCCTGATCTTCACATCCTGAGTACTAGGGATTCTTCCTCTGGCATTTCTAGGTAGGGCTGAGGATACCCCCATCTGAAATCATGGAGGCAAGGTAGACCAGCCTTCTCCGACTTGGTGCCTACCTACAACTACAACTCCCATCAGGCCCAGCCAGCCTGGGTAATCATTAGGGCTGATGAGCACTGGAAAGATCACAATGAAGTCTTCCAGAAGGCAGCCAGAAATAAAGCAGGAACGACACTTCCCCAGTTCTGACCATCCCTGCATTTATCAGCCAGGGCACATCTGCTTGTGGTGTTCTTGGGGAATATGGCCATGGGGCGCCCACATGGGGCAGGACTCGTGGTGGTGGCTCACCAGATGTGCCGTGCTTTCCTGGTGCGACGCAGCTCCCCTTGTTTGCATTTCAGCACCACTTAAAGTCCTATTATGTGTGCTGCTTCTGGCACTGATTCTTCAATAGGTTTGTTGCATTTCATCAGATATTTGTGGTTTGAGAGTCACCTATTCAACACTAGCTATGCACTGTATTTTATATAGGTCTCTTGCTGTCCTGGGTTCCTTGTGCGAAAGGCCAAGATGCACATGAAATTATCAATTCATACATCAGCCCTTCCCTGGCTAAGCTAAGATGCTGGTCCATCACTGGCACTGAAGAAGATTCAATGGCCACTCTGGTGGGCTTTGTGCCAGGATTCGGGTGCCCATGCTGGCTTTTGTCTCAGGCAGAAAAATGCAGGGGATGCCGTATGAGGCGAGACTGAGGGAACTGGGTCTCTTCAGCCTGGAGAAGAGGAGACTCAGAGGGGATCGGTTGGCGACATTCAGGTATGTGAAGGGTGTCACATGGAGCTGGGTAGAGACCTGCTCTCCCCTGCAGAGGAGGGCAGGATGCATTCGAATGGAGTCAAGTTCAAGGAACCCAGGTTCCATTTAGATGCCAGGAAGCACTTCCTGACAGTTAGGACCCCAAGGGTGTGGAATGGGCTTCCACGAGAGGTTGTTGAGGCCCCATCAGTGAGGGTGTTCAAAGATAGGCTGGACGTGCACATGGTGGACATGTCGTGAGCGGAGCTGGCTGGAGCCAGGGGTCAGTCTAGATGGCCCGGGAGGTCCCTTCTGACTCACTCTGTTTCTCTGTTTCTATGACTTGAGGTAGGCTGCAGAAACCATGTGGAAGCCAAGGAAGTTGCTGCAAACTTAGTGCGACAAAGAATGTGTAGCCTGCACACCAACTCTATTTGGAACCGTTTTACAGTTTGGAGAGAACAGTCTATTTCCAGGCTGTCTGCTGTGCAAGAGTTCTTTCCCAAGTGGCTTCTATCTTAATTTTACACCCTCGTTAAAAGAATCACTTAACATTTGAATGTATTTCACCCTAAAACATACTTTTCTGCATGCATTTTATCCTAAGGTACATATATATGTGTGTTTTAATGGCCAATTTGCATTTTATTTGCAGGGGGTGCTTTTTTGAGCCCAAAAATATATCACAACATTTGGAAAAGCATATGGAAAACTGCTACTGCAACTCTGCCTTAGTTTGAGATCAAATCAGTTTGCTTAAAACTGCAGGCAAAAATCTTTAACCCCTGAGAGAACCTGTGAAAATATTAAATTTTCAGTGGCATTTTCAAGGCATGACATTTTCAAGGTACGTGCATTTCCACTTATCTTTGTACAGTGGCTAAAGATTTTCTGTTTATTTCCTGCATTTTACTCTCCTGTCTTTAAAAACAAAAAATTCAGTATTCCACAGAGGTTGATGCAAAACTCTCTGGAGCTTTCCACCAGCTGCATTACCTGGGAAGTCTCTCCAGTTCAACATGCCTGCTTATGCAGACCTTACCTTTATGCAATTGGATGTTTCTAATGCCGATCACCTGGGATGTTCTGTATGCTTTTTAAAATCGATTTACCATCCTGCTCCAGTTGGAGGGCTGTTACTTTTGCTTTGGAACTGCAGAGTGTATCCAAGTAGCAAAATCAATAGCAGCTGCGGTTTGTGTACAAATCCTGCAACTTGCGAAGGAAAATGAGAGCAATAGGAAAGGAAGGGGAATGAGAGGAAAAGAGATGCCTGAGAGAGGCCATCTTGTAAAGCTGAAAACAGGGAGTAAATTTAAACAGAGCCAGAATGGCACTCTAGAGGTGAGGGTGTGGGACCAGGACTCAGGATACCTGGGTTCAAGTCCATACTGAGCTGTGAAGCTTATTGGGTGACTTTGGGCCAGTCACAAACACTCAGCCTAACCTACCTTACAGAGTTGTTGTGTACAGAAAGTGAAGAGAAGGAAGTCTGTATAGGCTGAACATGAGCCAACAATGTGATGCAGCCGCCAAAAGGGCAAATGCTATTTTGGGATGCATTAACAGAAGTATTGCTTCCAAATCACCAGAAGTAGTAGTTCCTCTATACTCCTCACTAGTTAGACCTCACCTGGAATACTGTGTCCAGTTCTGGGGACCAAGATTTAAGAAAGATGCAGGGAAATTAGGAAGGGTTCAGCGGAGGGCAACAGAAATGATTCAGGGTGCGGAAACACTGTCCTATGAGGAGATACTGAGAGAACTGGGCATGTTCAGCCTTGAGAGGAGAAGGCTGAGGGGGGACATGATATCCCTCTGTAAGTTCCTCAAAGGCTCAAGAGGGAGGTCAAGATCTCTTCTTGCTGATATCAGAGTGTAAATAATCAATTCAAGCTATGACAACCCAGATTCAGGCTAGATACCAGGAGAAGTTTCCTCACGGTCAGAGCAATATGACAGTGGAACCAGCTGCCTAGGGAGGTGGTGGGCTCTCCCACACTGGAGACATTCAGTGTGAAATTGGACAGCCACCTGAGTGGGATGGTCTAATGTGGTGTCCTGCAACCGCAGGGGGTTGGACTCGATGGCCTTCATGGCCCCTTCCAGTTCTACTATTCTATGATAAGCTACTTTGCTTTTGTTGCAGGAGGAAAAAAATGTGAGATACAATTGCAATCATGATCATCCTACGTGTAATATAAATGTTTGTTTGTTTATCCTGGTTCTCCATTTTTTAATGGCCTTCATGAAAATATTTGGATCTACAATCAAATAAATTTCACAGATTGTGACAAATTGGAAGCCTACAGTAAATTTAAAAACCAGAAAGAGAGAGACCAGGCCCACAGAAATGCAGAAGACGTGTTCATAAAACATCTCATACAATAAAAAGAAATAAATTGTATCCAACATTCTTCTCGTGGCATGTTTATGGGCAAAGAAAAAAAGGAGTGTCTTCTGTGAGTATAGTCCTGATTGCCTTTGGTTCAAGATTTCTACATGTCTCTCTCACACACACACACACACACACACACACAGTGTCTCAGCTGGTGTGCAGAATTATTCCTGCCACGTAGGAAGAGCGCAGGGAGACCTTGTCCTCCCTAATACTGGCATCCGATGGGGTCATTGCATGAAGCTGATTGGTGGGAGGTTCAGACAGATAAAAGGAAGGTCTCCTTCATTCATCACAGAGTCAAATTTTGGAACTCAGGGCTGCGAGATATAGTGATGTCCACCCATGTGGACGGCTTTAAAGAGGAACTGGAGGAATTCATGGAGGGGAAGGCGATCAATTTCTAGTAGTCCTGGGGACTACATGCCACCTCTATATCAGAATCAGTGTGCCTATTATTTATTTAAATGTCTTGCACGACAGATCAGTGTCATAATTTATTTATTTTATTTAAAACTTTTGTATGCTGTTCCCCATGCAAGGCATCTCAGGATGGCTCACAATCAATACATTAAAACAATCAATAAAATCAAATACATTCAAACAATCCAAGCAATAAAAACATGTAACCGAGAAAACATGACTGTTGCGTTAAATATTAGTTTTTAAAATACCCGTTAAATAAAAAGATTTTGACCTGGCACCGAAAAGAGTATAAGCTTGGTGCCAGGCGAACCTCTCCGGGGAGTGTATTCCATAATCTGGGTGCCACCGCAGAGAAGGCCCGACTCCGAGTAGATGCCCTTTTTACCTCCTTCAGGGAGGGTTCTCAGAGGAAGGCCTCCTTTGCTGATCTTAAGGGGTGTGAGGGCATATACAGAAGGAGACCTTCCTTCAGGTATCCCGGTCCCAAGCCGTTCAAGGTTTTATAGGTCAAAACCACCACCTTGAATTTGGCCCGGACTTCAACCGGGAGCCAATTATTATTATTATTATTATAACATTTCTATGCCGCCCCTTGCCGAAACCTCGGGGCAGCTTACAACATGATAAAATACATTGAAATACAATAGTACATAATAAATTACCATTAAATATAAAAATACAAAAAAATACATTGATTTACAAATACAAAATTAAAATTATCAGTATAAAATAAAAATATAGGAGGAGAAAGAGAAGGAAGAAGAAGTTGCCCCGGCCAGATCATATGTTTTAACAATTGAAATGATGTTTAAATAAAAAGGTCTTTACCTGGCGCCGAAAAACCAGTAACGACGGTGCCAGGCGGACCTCTTTGGGGAGTGAATTCCATAGGTTGGGCGCCACCGCAGAGAAAGCCCTCCTCCGGGTACTTACTCTCCTAATTTCTTTCATGGAGGGTTCCCGGAGAAGGGACTCTCCCGCAGATCTCAAAGGGCGGTCGGGCATATACGGACGTAAGCGCTCGTTCAGGTAGCCAGGACCCAAGCCGTTTAGGGCTTTGTAGGTCATAATCAACACCTTGAATTGGGCCCGGGCTTCAATGGGAAGCCAGTGAAGCTGATGGAGGACTGGAGTCATGTGAGCATAACGCCCCATCCCCGTCAGCAACCTGGCAGCTCTATTTTGCACCAATTGAAGTGTTCGGACTGTCTTCAGGGGAAGCCCCACGTAAAGCGCGTTACAGAAGTCTGGTAGAGGACCAGCATTATATGAGAATAACGACTGGTTCCCGGCAGCATCCTGGCCGCTCTATTCTGTACCAGCTGAAGTATCTGGACCATTTTCAAGGGCAGCCCCACGTAGAGTGCATTACAATAATCCAACCTGGAGGTTACCAGAGCATGAATCACCGTTGCTAGGCAGTCTTTGTCCAAGTAAGGCAGCATAATCCCGATACTGATTATTTTGCATTTATAACCTGACTTGCTTCACCTGCAAGGAATCCATGGTGGAGAAGCGCTAGCTTCTCCTCCTCTCCATTTTATCCTCACAACAACCCTGCAAGGTAGGTTAGTTGGGAGTCTGTGACTGGCCCAGTGTCACCCAGTGAGCCCCTTGGCTGGGTGGGGACTAGACGCCGGATCTCCAGACCCCCAGCCAGACACTGTAACCACTGCACCCCTCGGACTCGCAATAATAATGATGCGATCATTGCTTCACCATAAAATGAGGGAGGTCAGTTGTTCGCAATGCCACCCGCAACGTTCTGGCACAAAAGGCCACCCGTGGCTGCCTCTATCTGCTGCTCTTTTCTGCTAATACGATTTTGAATATTATTGCTTTCCAGTCATTACCATTTACACGGGGAGACCGGGCAAGGCTCGGGCAAGGCTCGTTAATGTGAATGAATGCCAGGAGATGACATCATTTCCCTTTAATTGTCTTGTTTATCAGCAATGTCTTTACAAGTTGTTTTAATAAAAGGGCAACAGAAGATAAAAGGGTACATTTGCATTCTGGAAGGAGCTCCTGACAAGGTCTGGGAGGGTGTTGACACTTGTTCGCAGAAGAGATAATCAAAGAATATTTGTATGTGCAGTTCTTGCAACTCTGCTACCCCGCCCTGTTCTGATCCATCCCATTAGAAATGATGCTTCTGTCATGTATTTAAAATAAGAGGGACAACATTTGGAATATTAATGGAAGTTTAGTCTTCGACTCACTTTGGCTTTGATTCAGAAAATCAATCCCGTGCGGCACTATGTAAGAATTTTAATTGAATCCCAGGGAAAGCTAATGTTACCTCTGCTATTAATGCTGCTACCTCTAGGAATAAATACTATGATAATCCACTGCAGTGAGCAGAAAAATCGCCGGACTGGAGCCAACTATAGGTCTGTTTGGCCTAGCGATCTGTATGGTGGCTGATTCAGCTGCCTATAGGATTTCACAGACAAGACTTAGGTGCAGCTGCACCATCTTGCCCATGTTCCCCAGCAGTGCCAGTGTGACTGCCTCTGATACTGTGGTTAGTACATAGCCATCAGGATTACCAGCCACTGACTGCCTTCTCCTCTATGCACTAGGCAAGCCACCTCACGTTCCCTGCAAAAGGAGCAAGATGACCTGATGTAGACGCAACGTAAGACTTGTAGACATCTTGCAGATGCTGCTCAGGAGGACACTCTGTGACTCCGGCTCACTCTGGGCATCCCCAGAGGATCCCTCTTGATAGAGCAAGGCCACCCAGCACAGGTCACGCAAAGTCTGCTTTGCCCTCTCTTCATCATGGTCCGTGAAGATAGCATCCTCCTTTCCTAATCACAGGGAATGGCAGCCATACACCCCTATGGGAGGTGCCCAAGGGGTACCTGAGGAGTGGGGGCCCAACTTGTGCTCCTTCCCTCTTTGATATCCATGTTTGAGATGAGGAATCAGCATTGCCTCTAGGTGTTTCCTTACCCCAGCTGTTACCACATTCTTCCTCAGCGCTCTGCCCTACTCTGGTTTTACTTAGTGATTTAAAACATTTTGACCCACATTTAATTCCAGATTTTTTTAAGACTAGAAATAGATGGTTAATAAGAAGACAGATCAAAGGAGCAATCTGTCAACCTTGCGGGTGGAGGGAAAAAGACACTTGAACGTGCTCCAACTATCTGCTTGACAATGCAGTTCCTTCATCAGAACATGTCATTGTTGCAAATAACTTGTTGTATAACTTCTTTCCTCAGTTATGAGGTGCCTCACCTCCAACAGGGAAGGGACAGAAAGAAGGCCATCAGCAGATAATCTAGAAGTGGGCGCTCTTTCCACCACTATGGGACAAAGGACCCATCTGTGTAAGTGGAAGTCCATCTTGGAAAAACGGCCGAGCACAGCAGAAACGGCACCCCACTGTACAGGAATGAAAGGACAAGAGCTTGAGGGCATGAGGAAACGGCTCCAATGATATCCTCAAACCATAATATTTGGGAGTGCTCCCTAGAAGCAAAATTGGCAGAACTGAAGCTGACATAATTGGGTATGCCACGAGAAGGCAAAACTCCCTGAAGAAGACAATCATGATAGAGAAAGTCATAGGCAGACAAAGAAAAGGAAGACCAGTCTGAGATGGATGGATGATTCAATAAGGAATCAAAGCCTTGAATGTGCAAGAGCTGTCATGGATAGGGCATTTTGGAGAACTTTCATTCAGGTAGACACCATAAGTTGGAGATGACTTGATGACACATATCAAGAATAAACTAGGAACTGGCTCTTGAAATAGGTGTATGGTGTTCCACAACATCCTAAGCAGAACTTACCCAATTTATAAAAATTGCTATGAAGCTTTTCGTTTCAATGGAAGTGGTTAGCTGCCATCCCCGGGCAAATATTCCTGGGAGGTGTTCTAGGTTTCCCAGCTTTTGTGGCTTCTTTTCATGGAATGGGTCCCAAACACCTCAAGGCTGGTGTCCTCGGTTGCCCTCTTTGCTTGGTAAGTAAGTAGCTAAAGGATCATCTGCTCCTGGGTGTCCCTACCCATCCATTAAGATCGAGCCAGGAGGTCCTTCTTAGGGATCTGTCCCTAAGTTGCACCCCAGCTCTGGAATATGCTCCCCAGAGAGGAACATCTGGAACCAAAGCTGCTAGCATTTTGGCAGCAGTCAAAGACTCACCTTTTCTCCAGTTTTTTTAACAAAGGAGTTTAATGGCTATCTGGTTTTAAAATTGACCCCATGTTTGTTTTTAGTTGATATTATTTTAAATTGTTTTATTTAATGTTTTATATTTTAATTTTGGTATACTAGCTTTTATATTTGGATTATATTGTTAATACATTTTGAATATGTTGATCTAATATTATTGATTCCAGAATGTGCTGTTGTGAACACATTCAGAGAGCTCAGAGAGCTCAGAGAGCCCAGGTATGGGCTATCGTAGCAGCATATGAATCCATTAAATAAATAAAATAAATATAAGTAGGAGAAAACACCTCTGAAGATGCTTCTAGCAGCAAGGTTTGTGAGCATAATAAACTTGATAAACGAGCTGCAATCACCAAACAAGACACAATTGTGTTTGTCTGAATTTCTTATAGATGCCTTCCTGGACTTCTCCTCATCTCTGATAACATGTTCAAGCCACTGGAAAAGAAACTGCCACTCTCTGTACCGCCTTATCTCTTCATTATATTTATACTCTGCTTTTCTTCCTCTTGTAAGGAATGCAAGATGGCATACAAGTTGATCTTCTTTGTTTTATCCTTGCAACAACAGCCCTGCAGGGCAGGGAAGGCTGAGTGTCTGTGGCTGGTCCAAAGTCACCCAGTGGACATCATGGCTGGAACCCAGATTGCCTGAATCCCAGTCCAGCACTCCAGCTTCTAGGTCACTCAGACCCTCAGCATGGTTCTTCATCACAGAGAGTGGCAGATCATTGGGAGAGCAGGAGAAGATGCTGGGGACTCCTCATTTTATAAATACAGTGGCACCTCTGCTCACGGATGCCTTGGCTCACGACCAAATCAGGTAACGAACAAAAATTTCATGAAAATTTTGACATGGGTTGCGAACTCCATATTGGGTGGCGACCAAGATCGCAGCCATCTCCCCACGCCCATGAGTGGGGAGATGGCCACGATCGCAGTTGCGTTCGTGCAGGGAAGACGTGTGTGATCACGGGCGCGCTCCTGCAGGAAAGACGGGCACAATCTCAGCCATTCCCTCCCCAACCAGCATGATAGTGGCCATCTCCCCCCGCAAGTGGAGAGATGGCCACGATCGTGCTGGGGACACGGGTGGGGAGATGGCTGAGATCGTGTACGTCTCTCCCTCCCCCAGCGCAGCTGCGATTGCGCCCCCCCCCCTTACAGTGCCGGGATGATGGGTGCATGCAGGGAAGATGGGCACGATCTCGGTTGTGCTGGGGGGGCAGGGAGATGGCCACGCTTGTGCTCGGGGTTGAGGGGGGCAGATGGCCACACTCTTTGTTGTTCTTTGTCACTTTGCTTCACATTTTTCTGGTTAAAAAAATAGTTGCAGAATGGATTAACCTGATTTACATTGAACCTTATGGGGAAATTGAACTTGGCTCGCGACCAATTTGGGTCATGACCAGAGTCCTGGAATGGATTACGTTCGTGAGCCAAGGTACCACTGTACATGTCAGAACAAAGCAAACCCTTCACAGCGGAATAGTTGCCAAACTAAAAGCAACCCAAATGACTGGGCTCCCAGTGGCCTTATCTTCATTTTCTCATCTCTTTTCTCTGTTTGCTGAGATGGATTTGCTCTTGTACTGCTGCCATAAAAGGATATGTTCAATTTTAGGGGCATTTCTCAGTTGTGGAGTAAATATCACTGGAACTCACACCCTGCCCACCCGTCCGGGGCACTGCCTTCTCTTTAACAGAATCCGTTTTGTAGTTTTGACTGTTTTTGGAAATCAGGGGCCCACTTCTCACCGCTCTGTCTCAGCAAGTGACCTTATTCCATAAAAAATCCCATTTTAAACATGTAAGACATAATATTCTTTCTTTCCGTGAAGGGAGTTTCTGCTCTTAGTGCTCCATAAAGAGGCTCCCCACCCCCTCTGCTGGGTGTTTGGGAAAAAGCAAATATATTTAAGGAGCGAGGAATAAGCATATGAGATAAAGTAGAAAGAAAGTAACAGATAATAGAAAGTAATACATAATAGAAAGTATTGAAATGCAGTGTCACTTGCAATCCATTACCTTTTAAACTACAATAGACACTCCCCATTACAAACCAAACTTTTATCATCTTCCTTTTTGTTGGTTACAGGAGGAGGTTGACAGCTGCAGCTATTAAAGAGGAAGAGATGCATAGAAACTGCATTTGGTGACTAGAAACTGCATTCACATGAACTTAAGCATGGAAGAGAAATTTGTTCAGTTGGTATTTTGATGTGAACTTGACTAATGTTGTCCTTTTGAACTGCTGTGTAAACCGATTATCCTTTAAATTTGCACTTCCCTAAATTTGGTAATGGAGTTCTCCAATCAGAAAATGGAAAAAAGTGCATTTATTAGAGAAAATAGTATTCAGATATTCAGACAATTCCATGCACTAGGGAAATTGCTTGGAAAGCATGCCATATTAGGCATATGTGTGTATTTGAGAATTTTAAGGCATTGATTTTTTATTTTAAATCTCAATTTGAAAGGAACCAGATTCAACACTGGAGGAATAAGAAACTGAAATTAACATATTAGGTCATCCTGACATGAATTACAGCCACTACTAAAACCAGTTGTATATTATTATTATTATTATTATTATTATTATTATTATTATTATTATATTGATTTTATTGCTAAAGCTCTTTATAATAGCACATGAATGCAATTGGAGTAAATATAAAATACAGACAACTGTAAAATATAATTAAAGTTACAGTACAACATTTAAAAGTCAAATTCAAAACTAAGTTTCAAAAGCTACAATAGCTAACACAAATTAAATCACAAGATGCCTGGCACCGTCGTTATTTGTTTTTCGGCGCCAGGCGAAGACCTTTTTAGTCAAACGTCATTTTAACTGTTAATGGTATTTATTTTATTCTTTGGCCAGGGTGACTTATTTTATATTGTTAACTTGTTTTATATTGTTAATTTATAATATTTTAATTGATTTATTTGTAAGCCGCCCCGAGGCTTTGGCGAATGGGGCGGCATAGAAATTTTCTAACTAACTAACTAAATAAATAAATACCAGTTAAGCAGCTGACTTAATGGCTGGGCACATACCATTAAAGCAAATTGAATGTCCTGCCACAGACGGCAGTCTTCACCTGATGCTCAAGTCGGTGGCAGGCACATCTCAGAGGGAGCTGGTTGCATCAGAGGGGCAGCCCCTGAGAAGGCCCTTGTCCTCATTGTCCTTGGGGGAAGAGTTTCATCGGGTATTATGGACCCAAGCTGTGAAGGGCTTTATAGGTGAAAAAGAAGCACCTTGATTTGGCTCAGAAGCTGATGGAGAGCCAATGCAAGCAGGCTAGAATTGGTGCTTGGACGTTCTGGTCCATGTTAGTAATCTGGCAACTACATTTTGTGCAAGCTAGAGCATCTGAACTGTCTTCAAGGGCAGCCCCATGCAGAGTGCATTGCGGTAATCTAACACAGAGATTGAAGAGCAGATTGCTGAAACCAGCCTGTCCCTGTCCAGAAAGGGGCAGAGAGGCCACCCCGGGTGCGATAAAAAGATCTCAAGGAGCACCTTGAAGCTATGAACCTGCTTCTTCCACATGAGAGCCACTCCATCCAGCAAAGGTTGAACACCCTGAGGCATAGAGCGTATACAGGATGGTGCAGTGGTTAAGCGCAGGGAGCTGGACTCAAGCCATCTGGGTTGTAGGCCCCACTCAGCCACGGGGCCATCTGGGGACTTGGGACCGGTCCCAGACTCTCAGCGCCACCTGCCTCACAGGGATGTTGTTGTGGGGTAAGATTGAGGCAGCAGCAGGAGGGTGGTGATGGAAACTGCTTTGAGTTCTTTACCCTCCATCTAATCAGAGGAACCCACTAACAGCATCTCAGACTCGTCTGGGCTGAGCTTCACTTTGCAGAGCTCCCTCCAGCCCGTTGTCACCAGTCAGGGACTGGTTTAGCACATCCACAGCATCACCTGCAGAAGGTGAAAAGGAGAAATGGCCATGCACACGCTCGGATGAGATTCCCAGGAGCACACGAGAGATGGAGGGCTTTGGTGGGAATGGCGGCTCAGACTCGGAGGAGGGGAGTAGACGGCCGACCCAGCTGTGTCTCAGTTCTCACTCTGGCATTGGAGTTGGTGAGACGAGCGAGGCCCCGGCTGCCCAAACCCTCTCGGTGAGCCAGGCCGAGCCAGCTCTGGATCAAAGCCCTGCAAGGACAACCACTGAGCCCCCTCCCCCCGACAGTGGGAAAGAAGCCAATGGAGAACAGGCTGGGGAGGGGTTCTCGGGAGGAGGACTTGACACCCCTGAAGATGTGGATGCAAGGGCCCGTTGACGCACTCTCTAGCTGGACCACTTTGGGGCTCAGTGGGAAGAGTGTCAGTGTGCCCACTTCCATAGCCCCCCCCCCCAGAGACTGGCCCCAAAGGGTTCATAAACAGAGCTTTGGGTGAAGAGGGGCAGAGTGAGGGGTCAACTTTTCACCTGGAGTGTGTTTTTTGAGGCTTGTGAATACATTGTTATTGTATGGAATAGACTCTTCTAATAATTACTGAAGTCCCCATCTTGTCTGGGATGGGACGCCTAGCACACGACAGAAATTGAGCTGCATATCTTCAGCATACTGCTGGCAACACACTCCAAAACTCCAGAGGACTCCCACCCAGTGGTTTCATGTAGATGTTAAATCGTATGGGGAGGAAAGAGTGACCCCTGGGGAACCCCATACTGGGGAGTACAAGGGGCAGAGTAATGCCCCCCAAGCACCACTTTCTGGAATCTGCCACCCAAGCAGGAGTGGAAAAACCTCAGTGCAGTTTGCCTCACTCACAACCCAACCAGGATATTGTGGCTGATGGCATTGAGAAGCAACCAAAATCCAGCAGGTTCACACTCTCTCCCCAGCCTAGGTCATCATCTGGGGTGACTAAACTCTGCCAAACCTGGCCTGTCCCCAGCTGAATGGATCCAGGAAATCAGGGTCATCCAAGGTGCTTGGAGCTAGGACTGACTATCACGTGACTCAAGCCAAAGACGGCCCACTGGACAGGTATTGTACAGGAAAGTCCATGGTGGGGTTCGGATGACACAACAGACCAACAGTGGTGAAGCACCACTGTGGCTTGGCCTGTCATGCAAACCCACCACACGGGTGGGGTGTGGTATCCCTGCAAGCCCAGGTCCCTGATCAGTTGAACTGAATGTAGGAATCCCTGCTTTGGGGTTGTGTGAAGGAAGAGGGCAAGGGGTGAAGCACAGGAGGCTGGTGGTGCCAGCGGCACCCAGGTATCCACCCAGATTTTAGCCTGAACTTTTCAGGAGCCCTCTATTGTGCTGAGCCCATCCTGGGGACTAGGGGACAGCTCCTTTCAAATTCATACTAAACTCCAGAGTCGATACACTGCCCCTCTGCCAGCACAGTCAGCACCCTGTGTTGGGATTTTGCAGACACCAAAGAGAACAGCAGCCGAGCCCAGGAGATGCCAGTGACCAGTGTCTCTCCGGATGCTCTGGGCCCCAGCGCTGCAAGTGATGATGATATCCTTCTTAGGAGTGAAGGCCCTCTTAAGCATGGGAATCGGAAGTAATTCCAGTTTGCAAATGACTGCGATATTCTTCAGGTGTGCAGTTTACACATGTGGAAGTGCAAGTGGGATATGAACCAGCCACACCCACAGGTGACATGGGCTCGTCCTTCTACGTGCGTAAGGTTTCCTCCATGCAGAACTGAATCCAGGGTAGAATGAAGCCCCTTTCAAATTGCGTTGCTGAGTTCCATGCTCAGGTGCATTCAGACCTGGGTCCATACTGGATTGCAAGCACTTTTTTCTGTTTCTTTCCATGTGTATTTCTGGGCATATTCTCCCCAGATGTCAGAAGCAGTTGTATGCAGTTTTAGAAGATATTCATGTTTGAAATGTGCCCATTTTGAAAGGAATGTGCTTTTGAAATGCATGAACATTTGCTTGCTTGCTTTGATCTTGCAAGTTCAGAAGTATACAAACGTTGACTGCAGATTTTATCTGAGTATGAGTTCCATCTGGAAGGTGCAAACTGGGTGATATCCTGATCAGACATGATTGGAAACTAATTCCTCATACACTCTGGATTCATGCTAACAAAAGATGAAAGGAAAGCGTGAACGGGCTCCTCCAACATTTACAAGAAGCAGAACGAGGTCTGTACCATGCAGCAGAAAACTGACACAAAGGCAAAAACAACTTGGCTGAAGACTATAACTCACTGTAAGGTTGCTTTCGGCATGTCCCAAAATATTTGCATACAGGAAAGAAAATCTGACATGAAAAGGATAGTTAGGAGACCATTGTTCCTCCTGAGGAAGAAGACAGATGTTCAAAATGCCTCGAGAATTTGGAGCCAAACACTTCTCAGTCATTCATTTTTCTGCCCTGAATAACTTTGTCCTTTTGCTCCTCTCTCCCTGCTCTGCTCAGTATTTACAAAATAGAGAACAGGAAGCCATTTCAGCAGTGGTGATTTCACCTACACAGAATCCCTGCTTCCCCAAGGGAATTTCCAAGGTTTGCAGTTAAGAGTTTAGCAGCAGTTTCCACCTAACCCCCCAAGCCGCTTCATCATTTTATGGCCAGTACATTTTCTTCTCAGTGGGTGAACTTTGTGATAAACCATAGGCAAACTTTTGAAAAACTGCAAACACTTACACTTTACTGCATATGTAACCATAACAATTTAAAGTACTAATTTTCTACCTCATATAATATGTGTAAGTACGCCTTAGCAACACTCACGGGGAACATAATTTAGAAGAGTCTCTATCTTCCTTACCTCAAGCAGAGAATTTTCTGTCACATGCTTAACAGAAAGCCGACTCTCGGAGGAGTCCAGGTGCTTATCTGTGGTCGTTTCTCCCCTTCCTCCTTTTTCAGGAAATGTTTCTTCTGTTTGTTAACTCTTCCGTTACAGGTATTGTACAGCAGGTTAATCTAGGCTGCATTTGCATTCATCCCAAAGTTCAGCCAAAATGGCTCAGAGGACATTCTCTGGAGAGCATTTCTCAGCTTTTCAAGGCCCCCTGGCTGTAGCCTGCTTTGGGGATGGTTCAATGGGTATGCAAGCCCACCCCCCACACACAATGTTGACCCTCTTTTGCATCAGCGTGACACCCACCCATCCTCAGGGAGATGCCAGATTTGGCTGATCTGAGCAGGGTCTTGCTGGATGCTTTTTACCTACTATCTGATTGGCACTGAGCTGCAGGGGGATTTGGCCAGGGCAGAGGGAAGGCAGGAGACAAAATCCAAAGAGAAGGCAAGTGGATGAAAAAGTGTGTGTGTGTGTGTGTGTGTGTGTGTGAGAGAGAGAGAGAGAGAGAGAGAGAGAAGGACTCCCAGGTGCCTATGAAAAGCCTTTCAATATTGCTCAAAGCATTTCAGAAATGCTGGGTACCTTGCTCAGTTGGTGGTTCTCTTGTTCACATTTTTTATTCTTTTAGTTTTGTGTTGAATGTAAAGATGCTCCATTTAATTGATCACTCATCTTCTGTTCAAATGGTGGAAGAATGTGAGGGATCCAGGTAGGGATGTGGAGAAATCCGTACTGGGGCTTGGCATCCATCAGATCCCCTGGGCTCAGCTCTCCAACTCCAGGCCACTTTGCAGCAGTTCTGAGTCCAAGGGTGTTCAGCAGGAAGCGAGATCCATGCACTGCACCAGCAGCAGCATTCTTCCACGTCACCCGCACAGCCATTTGCGCTGCTCCACCTGATGCAGAAGGGCGCTGGCGGAAGAGTGCAGATGGTGGACTTCCTCCTGGCTCAGCTTGCTTTCCAAGACTGGGCTGTGCGCAAGAGGAAAGTCCATAAACGGAAGAGGGACGGGTTCCAGTAGACTTTGTCCCAACCGTAGATTCAGGGATGTGTTTCTTCAGAATACACACAGACTTTCCATGCTGCAGATGCAGCCGACCACACAAGAACGCAGCAGTCACAAGAAAATTGCATAGCATTCTGCTGGGTGTGGTATCAGTTGCGTGTGCCGTGTGCAGAACTCCCAGCTGAGTCTTGCCTATCTTCTAGTCCTGAGGAGAGCCTCCCAGGGGATGTAGGTTTGCTCATTGTCCTGTGCCCAAGGATGTAGACACTGGTGTGAGCGGAGGTCCCTAACTTCCAGTGCTATGACCCAGCTTCCTCACAGCTGCCATGGACCTGCTCAGGCTGCTTCTGGAATTTGCAATGCAACCTCAAAGATGGAAAACGGAGGGTCACATAGAAGGCATCGTAGGGTCTCTCCAGTCCTGGCCCAGCCCTTGGCTGCTTGCCTGCTCTAGATGGGCCCAACGGCCTCTCCAGAGTAACATTTTTGTAAAAGGAGAACAGAGATGCAACAATCCCATCCATCTCTCCTCTGCTCCTGCCACCAGCGGTCTGGCAGGACACTGGATACCTGTAAGCCTTACTTCAAAGGAAGGTTCCCGCTAAGGGAGATAATTCATACGATTGCTCTATAAATCCCCACGATTCAAGGAAAACCCATTCTTTGTAAAAGGCCAAAGGGCTGATGTTCTTAGAACCCAGTGAAGTTTATCTCATAGATGACTTCAACAATCATGCTGACTAATGACTTTCAAAGAACTTCAAATCTGTAATAAACAGCTCCAAGCAAGCCATAAGAAGACTGGGTTTTCTAAACCACAGATGTTCATTGCACATCTGGGGATATTTAGCACTCTGTATCTTCAGGAAGGTTATTTGAAAGGCCATCAAAAGCATGTTGCTGCAATACCAGAGCCACAGCTAAGTCATACTCTTGAATTCCTGTGTGGAGAGCATGATAATAGCAACCCAGTGATTATGATTCATCGCAGATAGTGGGCTAGCAACGTGATTTCCTTTATTTGGATTTTTTCTGCCTTTTAGGCTATCTGAGCTCTAGTCTTCTGTAGGTTTGAAGATCTGTTTTGCATGGCTAAGGAATATGTAGGCAGGTTCCCCTTCACCATCCATAATATAATACGTGGTTCTGAGGGATAAAATGCGGAAACTCCTCCCTCGTTTCAGGGGAATAGATGTAGCTCAATGAACATAAAAGGTTCCAGGTTCCGTGAAGTATGATGGTATCATTTCAGTTCATCCAGACTTGCCTCTTTTGTTGTGGTTATGCACCATCAAGTCATCTCCAAGTTATGACAACTCTATGAATGAAAACCCTCCAAAGTGCTCCATCCATGACAGCCCTGCTCAGAACCTCTAAACTGAAGGCTGTGGCACTCCTAATGGAGTCAATCCGTCTCATACTCGGGTTGTGCCACATCAGACATTCCTTCTTTCTTCTCTTGTGTCAGCCACTAGACTTCCTTTCAGCTTTGATCTAATCATGCCATTACCAATAGTGCTATCTGTACTTGTCCTTTGCTCTTCCCCAGCAACTCATGGAGTGCCTTCCAACCTGGTCTCATTGTCTGGCACTATCTCTTATTTGGTTTTGGATTGTTTCATCATAAGACTTTCAAGGTGGGAAATATTTAGTGGTTTCCCATTGCTTTTTTCTGCACAAGACTAACCAGAGTTAGCTTGAGTAAAAGATCTGCCAGTCATCTTCAGCTACAGCTGCTGCCTGCCCTTCAGGAGTTTCTCTGACCCCTTCACCATTAGAGAGATCCCTTCCATTCTGCAGATGCGATCATTCCTGCTGAAGAGGGTGGATGCCTTTAGTCTGGGGCTCCGCTTTGGCCATTCCACCTTGGGTGACCCTTCTAGGAGACCAACCTAGTGAGAGAGTCTGGCCTCCTGGCAGCCTGGCTCTTGGCTTTTCTGATACCATGTTGAAGGTGCATCCAAGGGGAAGGAGATTTCACAGCTCCAATAACAAGTGGAAAGGCATTGATAATGGGTAATCCAAATTTGCAATCCAGTTCAAAACCTGCATATTTTGTTGGTTTTAAACGCGCACTTTGAAATGCATTTCAAAATGGTGGAATCATAGAATCATAGAATGGTAGAATTGGAAGGGGTCAGAAGGCCATTGAGTCCTCACTGTAGGACTCCCAGGTAAACCATCCCTCTCAGACGGCTGCCCAGTTGCATCTTGCATGACTCCAGTGTGGGAGAGCCCACAACCTCCCTAGGTAATTGGGTCCATTGTTGTGCTGCTTTAGTACAACAGGAAGTCAGGAAGTTCTCTACTCAGGAAGTTCTTTCTGATGTTCAGCAGGACCATGGCTCCCTTTAACTTGAGCCCGTTATCCCATGCCCTGCCCTCTGAGATAACTGAGAAGAACCTTCCAAGTACTTTTAGAGTGACATCACATCTCCCCTCAATCTCCTCTTCTTGAGGCTAAACATGCCCAGTTCTTTCCGTCTGTCCTGGTAGGGCTTTGCTTCCAGTTCCAGTTCCGGTCATCGTCGTTGCCCTCTTCTGAACCCTTTCCAGTTTGTCCGCATCTTTCTTTGACTGTGATGCCCTGAATGGGGCACAATACTTCACTTAACCAGTGCTAAGTAAAGGGTAACTAGTACTTCACAGGATTTGGAGGCGATACTTCTATTAATGCAGCCTAAAGTAGCATTTGCCCTTTTTGTAGCTGCAACACAAATGTGTCTTTTTCTGTTCAAAATGTGCCACAAGAAACAAGCTGCAAATGGAAATGGAACTGAACTGAACTCTGGCAGTAATGTCAGAGAGCTCAAACCTCCCTGGTTCTCCCATCCTGAATTTAACCCCTGCCATCTCCAGGTAGGACTGGGAAAGTCTCCTGTCTGAATACTTGTACAGTCTCTGCCAGTCAGTGAGTGCAACCATGAGCTTGATAGGCCGATGGTTTGACTCAGTGAAGGCAGCTAGTGATCTTACAAAAATCTCCAACGGATTCAAAAGAGTTCAGATCTTTATGACTCTGACTCACAGATTCCATAGCAGACTGGTTTTCTTGGGTTCCCTGAATCCCATGCATCTCATAGATACACTCATAGAATCACATAGTTGGAAGGGGCCAAGCAGGCCATCGAGTCCAACTGCCTGTTCAGTGCAGGACACAAGTCTCCCATCCAGAGTTCAACCCATCCCAATCTTGCTTAGCTTTCAAAATTAGGCAGGATCATGCACCTTAGGCTATGTGGACCATTTTTTTAAACTTTCACTTATTTTGTGCAAAATTAGTTATAGAAAAAGATGGAAATAAAGAAAAAGAAAACCAACTGAAAATGCACTTTCACTCCCACAGACTAACATGTGAAAATGCACATTTTGGTGCAATTTGTGCATTTTTGGAGGTGTGAATCTGTGCAAATGCATAAAATGCATTTTTGCAAAATTACGTTGTTTTTATCAGTGAGTGGATGGCAGAATCAAATCAAGATGGCCTGATCATTTGTGAAATGCAGATGGAATCAATTTCACAGCATCCATCATAAAGACAGCTTTCTACATTTCTCATTATGTGATTCAGGGACATATTTGCTCTGGGATCTATGATTTAATCCCAAAATCATGCCACTGGCCCAATAGTTCAAGGAGGATTTCCTGAAATGGCCCCTCTCCAACTATCTCTTTTGGGATTTACTTATTCATGTTTTTCTGAAGAGCTTCAAGAACTGTCCACCATGATGGCCTCTGTAGTGAGTGGTAATGGAAACGGACCCCTTTTTAAATGCCTTCAGCCATTTTATATTTTCCCAGATTCCAAAAGCATCCCAGAACTGAGGTTTTTAGGAGAAACAAAAGGGCACTCATCTCAAATAACTTCCTGAAAAATAATTTTGCCTCAGCTATGGCATATAGTTGGAATAAAATGGTTGATTTTAAGATCTTGCACATGCAGACTTCCTGATTGGGGACCCAGATTGGGAAACCCGGATGCATTACAACCATGGAGAAAGGTGGGAGGAGAGGTCCCTTGCTCTGCTGGAGGGCAGGGTTTTCTTTTTGCCCCCTTTCTGCCCCCTTTCCATGCTCCTAATCAGGCAAAAGTCCTCTAGCAAGTTACACCTCAGAACCGTTTACCCACCCTCAAATTCTTTATCCATGTTCAGTGAAAGTGAATACAGTAAAGCAGAAGATGGATAACAGCAGAAGAATCAAACTTTATCACTGCCATCAATACAAAACTAAAGCACCTGAAAAAACGTCTATCTGCATACCAGGGTTGCATGGACAAGGGAAAATCCACTTATGTCTTGCAGATTGCTTGGCACCTCTCATTCATTCTGTCAAATGCTTAATAACAAAATTAGACTTTGCAAAATGTGTACACATTTGTGAAAATTCAGGGTTGTAAAAATTCACAGTCCCCAAAATGCACAATCCCTTCCCCTCCAAATATGCACATCTCTAAGAAATGTGCATTTTCATACCTCAGTTTCTGAGAAAATGTACATTTTGACTCTGTTTCCTATGACTAAATTTGCATCCATTTACATAAACTGAAGAAAATTGACCTGCAAATCCTGAGAAATCAGAACGACTTGAGACAAGCTTTATTGTAGAATCTGCAGTCTGGCTTCTTCGAAATTCAAACATTTGAGCACGTTGCAGGTTTTCCCAATCTCCTTGATCTAAACATATATGCACATGGGTGGGCACACACAGAGAGAAATCTCCAAGCATCCCTGAAATGTTGTTGCATGGAAAACTCAGAAATATATGCATCTGTAGAACACTTCAGATGATTCTGGCTTCTGTGGGGTTTTATTTTAATTTGAATGCAACTTCCTTGAAATGCATATGATGGTTTACAGAAACTCTCCAAATTTGCTTTGAAATTTTGCTCTAGGTGGAATAAGGTCGCATCTTTAGTGCTTCTGAGCCATTCCAAAGAGAGTACGTGGTGATGTGTGAAAGAAAACGATCAATACAGCAGTATAATCCTCCCAAAGTCGTGGTACAATGGGCCCTGCTTCTCTCTCAGAGCAATCGGGATTCTCAAATGACCTTGTTTCTCAAACCTGTGTATGCTCCCCTAACTCATACAGGCAACTTAATAAACCTCCCAGACCTGAAATGAACATTTTGATGACACTATGAATACAGTATATGCTAAAGATCCTCAATTCCATTTTTCTATAACCATAAACAGATACGCTTTAATGGTCGAATGCCTTTACCTTAAAAGATTCCAATTTAGTTCCCCAGAGCCATAATAATAAAAACTGCTGACATTCTGTTTTTATTTCTCAGGATGAAAACAACCTGTCTTATAAAAGCAGAACCCCCACCCCAAGATCTCTGGCATGGAGAAATGACATTGGCCACCCCATAAGGAACCTTTGTGAGCACCGCTGTGCTTTCCCTTCCGTTGGAGGAGATTTGTTAAGTGCCAAAGACAGGGCTGGGAGACCTTTCTGAGTTCGCAGGCGATTTGAAGATTGTCACAGATGCCAACACAACACCGGAATGATGGGAGGCATGGCCGGTGAGAAGGGGCAGGTAACTTGTCCAAAGACAGAGTGCAAGGCTGGAGTGAACCCTCGCACACAAAACTCCTTTGAACCCACACTTTTGAAAGCCATCAGAAGACTTTCACGAAACTAAATTTGTTATCTCTCTTCCCATCCTGCCAGCCAACCAATCCATACCAACAGCAAAGGGTGCAGCGATTCCCAACACAGAGAGGGCCAGTTGCTTGCCATATGAGAAGTTGGCCAGAAAAAGGTGGTATCCATAATTCCGCACTATCATGGTTGAACACAAAGAGATCGAAACTCAAACTTTATAGAACAAAGCGCTGCAAATAGGAATCTGGACTGGCGTAGGGATCCATTGGATGCTCAGCTCCTCTGTCTCCAGCCCACTTCATATCTTTCCAAAGTCTCCCCTGTGAAGCAGACTTCTTTTGTGTGTTTTGTGCAAAGATTTATGTAACTTTTGCACAACGAATAACATATTTTATACATTTTGCACAAAGAATTGCATACTTGGCACAGAGAATCTGCCACTATCAAGTGTTTGCAGGCTTGATCTCAGCTCAGCTTGCATCCTGGCCAGGGCCGAGCAAGGGAGAGAAGTCCGCAAGTGCCAGAGACTCAGCTTCCAGCCTAAGTCCAGGCTCTGGTCCTGAGCAGACAAATCTGTCAGTTTTGCTTCCTTGCACATTTGTATTTGTCAAATCTGAAATTATTTCTTTCCCAAAAACATTGAAAAAATGAAAGTCATCTAGGCCAACAGGATGAAGCTGGAACTCCATCATTATAAGATAAAGATAACACGTTTTGAAAATACCATGCTAAATCCCATCAATCATTGGCTTTTTTCATCCAGATTTTGCTCATTACGTTCGTGCACCGCAAAACATGTTTTGTTTTGTTTTTGTTTTCTGAGCTAAGAGGGAAAAAAGCCATCAGGAAATATGAAGTTGCCAAGGAAGAGATACGGATGGACCCAAAAGAAAATGAAAATCATGTAGAATGAGGGAGAAATGAATAAAGCTGGTACATATACAGTTAACAAGTTGAACATGCAGCAAGGTTAATGAGTTACTACATCTTGGAAGCTCAATTGATGCAGATGGTCAAATCCCTAAGGAGGTGAAGCAAGAACAGAGAAGTCAAGTGTTCCCACCCCCATTTCCATTTTGGAACTGGAAAATGTAAGGTGCACACATAAACGCTGAGATAATTTTCTTTATATTGAGATTTTATTTCTTTAAAGAAGCCAGGGAGAACACATGCTTAATTTGTAAAGAACAAAGGAATAAAGAACAGATATCACTTTGTGGATCAATTAGAAGCTAGCATGCTGAATACACATGATTTTTACTTTTGTATAGAACCTGGTGCTGAATCAGATATAAAGGTGTACAGCATCCAGGAAGGGCTGGCCCCGGGCACTGTATGGCCCAACATAAAAGACTAAGTGGCATCCTTCCCCAGCCCACATGCAAAGAGGATTGGGCTGCCAGTGGCATCTTACATCAGTGCTGGTGATGAGATACTGTCCTCAGCCAGGAGACATGTGGGATATGCATACATTCTGGTTTTGTTCATTAAGGATTGGAACTTGCCCTGCTCATATCTAAAGCACCCATATATACCTACCCGCCCCCTTCGATCAGCCCAGGGGGCCTTTCTATGAGAACTACCCCTCAGGGGAGGAGGGGGTGGCAACCAGGCGAAGGGCCTTTTCCGCTGCTGCTCCCCATCTCTGGAACTCCCTCCCTAGGGAAATTCACCTGGTGCCATCCCTATCTTCCTTTCAGTGCCAGGCAAAGGCATGCCTTTTCAGGAACTTTTAAAGGAATGCTGTGGCCCTTTTTATATTGCTTTAGATATTTTAATTCGTTGTGTTTTAATTGGTTTTAATGTGCTTTACTTTGTTAATGTTTTATGTATTGTAAGCTGTCTAGGAAGGCCTCATTCAAATAAATGAATGAATACTTCCAAGCTCAGCTGCAAACCTGTTTGGAAAGCAAACCACACATTTACTTGAACTTTTGATCCATCCATCCATCCTTCCATTTATTGATTAGATTTCCATGCCACCTGAAAGCCAAAGGTCTCTGGGCGCCTTGCAAAGATTTGAACCCCCAAAATGCAAAATAAAAATGTACTATAGAATCATTGGCATACAAAAATGTAAAACATCTTAGTAGTCATTAAAATTTTTATCATATGCTGTCCGGTACCTGGGAATAGAGAAGAGTATTAACCTGATGGCATTTACCAGATGTGCTCTTTAGGGGGAAATGCACACTTTAAAACGGCACATTATGGCATGGCGGGGGGAATATACATTTTCATACATTAGTCAAGGGGGTGCATTTGGGTTTATGCTTGCCAAGAAGAAGCAGCAGCAGCAGCAGCAAGCCCGAATTTACACTTCCCTATTCAGACAGAAGGTGCTCGTATTTTAGAACACGCATGAGGCTGTTGAAGCTTTGAGGTGAAACTCAGAGAACCTGAATGACCTCAAACCTCCCTGATTCACTTTTCCTGAGTGATGGGCAAATCAATAAGCATTGCTTTTTCCCCGTATTTGGGTGTTTTGAATCCGAAGTCTTTTGTCTCCCAAAGCAAAGCATTTGAGGACAACCTTATCAAAATGTAATGAAACAAAATACCCATCCACCTGCAATTCCCATCCAAATTCAACAGGTACAGCAATTTCAAGCATAGATGTATCAGTCTCCCACACAGCTCTTAAGGACCAGAAGCCCACCAGCAGAAGCGGGAGACCCCTAATCAAGCACCACCAACATGGCTGCAAACACGTTTCAACATTAGACACCTACAGAATTTGACTACAGGTTGAGTTCAATCTGAGAAGTATGGACTGGGTAAATCCTGATCAAAAATGACCTGGAGCAAAATTATCCTGCCTCTCTTCTTTTAACTGCTCACATGCATAACAGCCAAGGGACAAAATAACCTCAGAGCTGTCCTGTATGAAATTACCCCAGTGGTGATGCCATCATTGTGGGAGGGCAGGGCTGGCAGGGCCTGCCCTCATGGCGCCCACGCTCTTCCCAAAGAGGTCTGCCAGGCTCCTTGCATTTCAAGAGGTTTCCACGGCATTTTTAAATTGACTGTATCATTTTGCAAATGTTCCTTTGCCGGAGGGGGTCATAATTATTATTTTTGCATGTTACTGCTGAGTTTGTTTCCATTTTCCGTTTTAAGGATTTTTGTTCCTTTTTGTTCCTTGTTTCCATTTTAAGGATTTTTGTTTCTTGAAGACTTTAACACAAATGAGAAAAGACAGGATATAAATTTCTAAGGAGGGAGGTCTCTTTGGGTCTTTTTTTACACAAGAATTTTCCTATCCAGAATTAAAAATAAATGTTTACTTTTTGTACTGAAGACTGAATTATTCTTCTGATTCTTCTTCAGTTTTCCTGATTTCTGAATGACTTTTGACAGCATTTACTCTTGGTGATTTCTCTGTCAGATCTGCCTCTCTGTTTCACACATCCAAATGATGTTGTTATTCTATATTCAGCATAGGGTATATGTTTCATATCTTCTCAGCACCCTAAAGCTGGGTTTGTTCCCAGAGCTGAATTGTTTAGGAAACAGTATCATAAATTGTCAGAAATAACATAATAGAATCCAAATCTGAGCTGACAAATTTCCAGGGAAGGAATGGGAGATCTCTCCAAATGATTGGTTGTGATGCATTATCCCACCCTTGATAAAGAAACAGACATTTTAAAAGTCCTTACTAATCCAGTCGATGTACAATGATGTGAGGCTATGCAGTTTCACGCCAGTATTCAAGGTACCAAATAACTGAAGTATCATTAATGCACTTTTTTAGCTCATTAAAGTAGTATGTGATTTTAATTAGATTTAGCAATTACTGTTCATCAATGAATGCTTTCCTAATCTGGGGTAGCATCATTGCCTTGAGCAACCTACTTAGGAGGTTTCAAATAGCTCTGCATTCACTGTTAACATGATGCTTCCACCAGGCTGGGAGCCATTTGGTGGGGTGTGGAGAGCCCTCCCCTCGGCTCTGCAGAAGGCAAGTTCAGAATGCAAAGCTTCAGTTCAAAAACAGGGGCCTCCAGAGAGGGTTGAGACAAACTTGTCTGAATCTGTCTCTCCAAGCGTTCCTTTGGTGCTCAGCCCAGTCTTCCAAAGTGAGCTGGGCTGAAAGGAAGTCCGTGAACGTGGTATCTCCTGGTGAGCCCCGTGCAACCAGCCTTCTTTGGTCCCAGTTGCAGTGGCGGAAGCAGCCTCCGTTCCTGGAGCGCAACAGGAGTGTTGTTCTCCAAGAACTCAGACCCTGGGTGGCTGCGAAGCTGACCAGACTGCAGGAGCTGAGTCCAGGGAATTCAACGGATTCCCACTCATGGGCAGATTCCTCACACATGCCTCCCTCTGTCTACCTCTGCCCTGCCAGGCTGGCATTTTGTCCCATGTGAGAGCCAGTGTGGTGCAGTGGTTAAGAGCATGGGACTGGGACTCAGGCGATCCGGGTTCGAGTCCCCGCTCAGCCATGGAGCCAACTGGGTGACTTTGGGCCAGTCACAGACTCTCAGCCCAGCCTACCTCACAGGGGTGTTGTTGTGGGGATAAGATGGAGGAGGAGATGTAAGCTGCCTTGAGCCCTTTGTAGGAAAAAGGCAGGATATAAATCGAAAAATAAATAAAATAAATAAATGTTCTTGGATCCCTAGATTTTGAGCAGCGATAGGTATATACAAAAAATTAAGAACCAACTCATTTCTGTGCAACTAATTTCCTGCCTGCTTCTGAGGTGATGGTCAAACATGGACTAAGTTGGGGGGTTTTAATTTTCGGCAGACTTTTCTTTGTAAACCAGATGGTGATTAGTGCCTGTTTTTGAAAAATGGAAAACTTGTGCAATACGTGACTGCAAACCAGGTGGGCTGGGCACAATTTGTACAAAACCAGCTGAACTGTGGTTTAAATAATAATGCACAAAGCTTGGTTGATGCTAGAGATGGAAGTCATGAGCTGGTCCAGCTTGCACAGTAGTGAGTTAGTGCAGTACAGGGCTAAGCAAACTGGATCCAGGAGGTCAAATCTGCAAATCCATCAGATTTTCACTGATTTTGCAAACACTCTGGTTCCCCAGTTACTGATGCTCTTCTTTGGGCAAAGTGCCTGAGAGATTGGTGCTGAACCAGTTGCTGATATTCCTAGAGAATACTGATTGAGGACTAGATATAGGACAGACCTGGTCCTGGTTTCCTGGTTGAACAGTTTTGATTAGGAGAAGAACAGAGGGAATGAATCCTGTTACTGCAGCTCATTCTCTGAGCCGCTTTCCATACCCTCGATTATAGTATCCCACTGCTCCATCTCTGCAGACTGGGAACTGGGGCACCCTTTTACAGTGGGTTCCATCTGCAAAGCAGGGTCCAGAGAGTGGCCACGGGCAGCCATACCACTTCCCCAGAAATTATAGGGTGCACCCAGCTACCGTCTTCTTCCAATGCTCTTTGACATATACCTGAAGCTATTGGGTGTGGTCGTCAGGAGCTTGAGGGTGAGTTGCCACCACTGTGCTGGTGGTGCTCAGCTCTATTCCCCAAAAAGCATCAGAAGAAGCCATGCATGACGTGGGCTGGTGCCCAGATGCAGTGGTGAGTTGGATGCAGGCCAATAAGTTGAAGCTGGATCCCAGTAAGATGGAGGCAGTCCAGGTAAGTAGTTCTGGATCCAGGAACTGGGAAATTTATCTCTTCTTTCGGGGTTGCACTCACCTGAACGTAGTTTGGGAGGTGGTTTCCATGGTACCCTTTGATGACTTTGGCATGTACATCAAGTGCACCATCTTTGGACAGGGAAAGATTCATTCCTGTGATCTATGGACTGCTAACCTCAAGACCAGATCCTGAAGATGAAGCTCAAATACTTTGGCCACCTACTGAGAAGGAAGGACTCCCTGGAGAAGAGCCTAATGCAGGGAACAATAGATGGCAAAAGAAGAAGGGGACGGCAGAGGATGAGGTGGCTAGATGGAGTCACTGGAGCAGTGGATGTGAGCTTGGGTGGACTCCGGGGGATGGTGGAGGACAGGAGTGCCTGGAGGAGTGTTGTCCATGGAGTTGTGATGGGTCGGGCATGACTTTGTGCCTAAGAACAACAAACCACGAGGCTGTACTAGTGTGATGCCTTCTATATGGGGTGCCCTTGAGGCTGGCTTAGGAGACACCACCAGTGTGGAATGGCACTGGATGGAATGCCTTACCGTGTCCACAGGACACCCCTGCAGAAAAAGCTGCGCTGGGTACCACTCATTAGCTAGCCAGGATCAGTTACTGGGGACTTCTGAGAGGGTGAGCCAAGGAGAAGTCTGTGAGTGCCCCCAGTGGTGCAACCAGCAATTCTAGGATTTCACCCATCTTAAGGCAAACAACATATGTGATGCCACTTATTTATTTATTTAGGGAACTTCTATGCTGCCCCATTCGCCGGGGCGGCTCACGTGGCAAACCATCGATGAGGCAGTTATAGCAACCAGACTGCTCAGGGTTTGTGTTGGGCAAACAAGCAATGTTTGAGATCACTAGGACTCCTGAAACTTAGTCCGACTGTCATCCCACATCCAATTGCTGATCACCTGCCTGAACAGAAGGTTTGCTCTAATTTTCTAATCGGCACATGTTTCCTCCATAGACCAAAGTGGGAGTGATTCAGTCAAAAGAGGACATTAGCACATATGGAGAAATTTGTGCAAATTGAACCAAGAATCAGGAACAGACGCGTGTTCGAAGATTTGTGCCTGTTTTGCCGGAGATGTGTTTGTGCTTACACTAGTATTCAGAGTTGAGAAAAGGGACACACTTGTGTTTTGTGAGCAAAAATGAAATTCCTATTCTTCTGGGTACAAGAAAAGGCATCTAAATATGGCTAAGCAGATGCAGAAACAAGACAGGATGTACTAAGTTCATTAAAAAGTGGCATAGACTGATTGACTCGGCCATCCCGACTGCATAATCCCAGGATGTTTACATGTAGACAGGAAACGTTGCCAGGCAGTTCTCTGTTTTTGTTTTGTTCATCTGTAAATTTAGTTGGCAAAGCATTGTGCACATTCTCTGTGCTATACACAAGAGGAAACTTGCCATGCACTGAGTTCAACTCTCCTGCAACTGAGCAATTTACAGAGCAGTCCAACATTGCAGTTAGAGAGCTTCAAGGTCAGGGTGCTCGGACATTCCTCAAGCTCTGCTGAGAAATTTCCCTACCCCTTTAACTGTATTTTCCCCTGCTAGTTGGAAAGAAAAAGTTAGACCAGCTTCAGGGTTGGTGCAAATCTTCCCCCATGATCAGGCATAGCTGACAGCTGGGAGGGTTTAGGATCCAAGACCACCAGCTTCGCCCATACAATGCACACGACTCTTCCCCTTTTCTCCTCTCCAACATCGCAAGGGTGATAGGCACAGATTTTCCCATAGAGATAGGGAGGGCTGAGGTTGGATTCCCCCACTGAGGTTGGAACTGCATTCGGAGGGTGAAGAACTCAGTGTTCCACTGGTCTTTGGAATGCTGTTGTACCTTTAGAACTTTACCTCTGGACTAGAGTTGCTAAACCTCCTCAGTTGCTAAACCAAAGGGCAGAATTCCATTTGCCCTTTACCTCTGGACTTTTTGAGGCTTCCATTCCATTGGCAGGCAGGAGGCAAAGGGTCACGGTCAAGAATCGCAGGATATTTTGGCTTAATTTCTTGCAATGGCAAATGAATAGTTACATGGGCTGAATGTGCCCTAAGAGAGGCATTTCAGTCTGTCCGAATGGTTCTGAGAAAATGGACTGAGGATGGGAAACCAGTACATGATTGCTGTTTGGGGTAACAGAGAGGATCAGGCTATGAGCGCTTAGCCATCTGTGGAACACCTGAGAGCAGAGTTAGACCTCAGGTGGGGCAGACTTGGTCCTGGCCTTAAGTTCCTACACCTGTGCTCAAGTAACAGCAACATAGGGTTGTACTTCTTCAGGGAGTTGGCACATCATAAATTTCTCTGGGAAGTCCTTCTGAATGCTAGTTGCTCCCTCCTTTTTCTCATATGTAATTTTCTACAGATGTCAAATGATTTTACCACTGTAAGCAGAGTTGCCTGCAACATAAACATGAAACTGTAGATAAACAGAACACATAAAAAGCTTTGCTGCCCTCATTTTGAGCTTGATCAGAATGCAGTGTTGTGGTGGTCCAAAGCCAAATGAGCAAAACTCTTAACACTGGGCGAGTTTGTGGTTCAGGCTTGCTTATTTTCATCACTAGTTTTTCCAATGCATCTATTCAAGTGAGCATATGGCTGCCAGGCCTGGTTCAAGAGCGGCTATACAGGGAATCTCCTTCATCCCATAATGTAATTAAAGGAAGACCACAAATGTTGCTGAAGAGAAACAATCAGTTTATATACACAGAAAGAACGTTAACAACCCAATTCCCTTTTCATTAGTTCTGTCTCACATTTTGGCTTTTTGTGCCTCTTGCTGCTGAAATGATACATTCTTTTTGACTTTTGTTCTGCCGCATTTGTAGTCAGTTTCGGTTTCAGGCTCATGTGCATAAAGTGCCATAGTTGTAAAAGCACTGGAGGAAGGAAGGCTCTTGTGAACTTGATGGTTATAAAAATCCCCAAGGGGTTTTAAAAATGAATAACTTTGAGGTGGAACAAAACAGTAAATGGCATTATAAAACTTAGCCTCCCTCCCTCCTTTGGTAGGAATGTTCACCTGCCACCTTCGTTGAATTGGGAAGTAACAAAGGAGCAGTGAATTAGCTTGGAGGTGTTGGAGGGCTGCTGGAATGGGCCCCATGTTTCTGCAGGGGTGGGATGACTGTCTCTGTGATTGTCCCCAGGGCAGGCCCAGCTTGAGGGCATCGTATGGTGGCTGGGACTCTTCAGCTTAGCAAAGAAGATGCGCTTAGGTGAAGATGGGAATGCTGAGCAGAATTATGCTCTGAGTGGAGAGAAGGCTAGAGAGAGGTTTTTCATCTATAAAGCTGATGGGTGGGAGATTCAGGAGAGACAAAAGGAAGGATTTGGGAAGAATTCGGGACAGAAAAATCACACAGAGCATGAGGTGATGGCCACTAAGTGTAACAAGGGACTGGGGCAATGAATGGCTACCAGTAGTGATAGCTATATATTACCTCTGCTACTGTGCAGACCATGTGGCTTTGTAGATCAGTTGCTGGGGAATGCAATATGAAGATATTTACACTCATGTCCTGCTTCCTAGGTCCCCACAGGCGGCAGTTGGCCTTGGTGTGGATGGAATAGTGGAACAGAATGCAGGTTTTCGATCTGGCATGGCTCTCATATTCTGAGCTTCTGCCTGCCTGCCTGAGCTTCTAACATTCCCTACATCTGACACCTGCTATGGTCTCCTCCTGAGCGGCCACGCAAATCTGTATTATGCAGCCCTACAGAATGCCTACAAGTTATGGGAGAGCCACAGGCCAGTTCTGAACAGAGCAATGTGTGTGGCCATTGCCATTCCTCAAGGCTCTCCAAAGTCCCCACTCCTTCCAATCGATCAGTTGTCGCATCAGATGTTACTCTGCAATACACACCCCACCACTTACGGCCGCGTCTCTTCTGGAAAAACTACAATGGGAGTGGAGTTGAGGAGCACCAGGAGGTGGATGAAAGCTGTCTCTGCATTTTTAGTCTCCCATAGCACATGCATCTTCTCTGCTGAGAAATCCTAGGATCCAGAACTTTGAGCTATTGATATGGAAGCTCAGAGAGCTTCAGCTATTGGGTGGTATAGAAGCTGATGGATGGATGGAAGGAAGGAAGGAAGGAAGGAAGGAAGGAAGGAAGGAAGGAAGAGAAAAGAGGTCCTTTCTTCCTGGAAGATGTCCAAATATGCCATTTCAGAAGTGTTTACTGCTAGTGCTTCTCTCACAGGTCGTGATTGGTGAATGAGCAACTGGCACACTGCCTGAATGCTCCAGACACCCCCTCACTGCGCATCTTGCACCCAGTAGCCATTTTGCTTGGCGTCACTGCTGACTGTGGGCCAATGGAAATTGGCACACATCACATGCTGACGAAGCAAGTGATTTGGGCAAGTCCACTCATCTCCATAGACCGAAGTGAGACTGGTTTGGTGGACTGAGCAAAATGGCACGAATTAGGGCAATTATGCAAATTGGACTGGGATTTCGGAATGGGAGGAATGCAATCACATGTTCAAAATTCTTTGATTAGTTTTGGTGGACACCTGCTTGCACCCACACTGGCACTCAGGGCTCCAAATGTGGCAGGCTGCCATTTTTGTGAGCAAAACAGAAATTCTCATGCTCTCTTCCCACAGTGGAATCTGCCATCCATCCTGAATTATGTACTTTGTGTGTGATAGCTCAATGGTTCTACAGAAATGGCTCCATTCTATTCTCTTGGATCAGTTTATGATTTATTTATTAGATTTACATCCCTATTTTTTCTTATAACAAACCCAAGTAGAGTAACTATTAGTGGGGAATCATCGGGATGACGGCAGGTGATGAGCGGGGTCCACCAGGGCCCTGTTCAAACTGGAAGAGGAGGACCAGTCTGCTGATCAATTTGCAGATGATATTAAAACCAAGGCAGTGGCTACAACAGAGGAGCAGGTACTCTGGATCCAGAAGGATCTGCACAGACTATGGAAGTGGCTGAAGAGCAGTACTTGTTAAAGGGATCTTGGGGTACTGGTAAACTGCAGCGTAAACATGAGTCAGCAGTGTGATCCAGCAGTCAAGAGGGCGAACACTACCCTTGGTTGCATAGCCAGAAGCGTGGCTTCCAGATTGAGAGAGGTATTACTGCCACTCTATGACTCTGGAATGCCCACAACTGGCATGCTGTGTTCAGCTCTGGGTGCCACATTACAGGAAGGATATAGCCAGGTTGGAATTGGTGCAGCGTAGGGCCACAAGGTTGGTGGCCGGTTTGCAGGGGATGGGGTATGAGGCGAGACTGAGGGAACTGAGTCTTTTCAGCCTGGAGAAGCAGAGACTCAGAGGGGATCTGTTGGCAACATATAGGTACATGAGGGGGTGTCATACAGAGGTGGGTAGAGACCTGTTCTCCCCTGCAGGACATGTTTCCATGGAGCAAAGCTCAGGTAACCAAGCTTCCATTTGGATGCTAGGAAGCACTTCCTGATGGTTAGGACCCCGAGGGTGTGGAATGGGCTTCCATGGGAGGTGGTTGAGGCCCCATTGGAGAGGGTGTTCATGGATAGACTGGACATGCACATGGTAGGCAAGTCATGAGCAGAGCTGGCTGAAGCTGAGGTCAGACTAGATGGCCTGGGAGACCCCTTCTGACTCACTCGGTTTCTATGTTTCTATGTTACTTCATCTCCTCCTGCTCTCAATCTTATCCCCACAACATCCCTGTGAGGTAGGCTGGGCTGAGAGTCTGAGACTGGCCCTAAGTCACCTGTGGATGAGGGGTCGCCTGAGTTCTAGCCCCTCACTCTTAACCACGGCACCACACTGGCTCACCAGTTGATTCCACTTAAGGAATGTTACTGCTATTTTCAAGTTTTGAATCTCCCTCCTTTTCCACACTCCTTTTCTGAAATACAGAAAAACTCCTTTTTTAAATACAGTATAAAATGTTTTTTAACTAACACTAAAACAGCATTTGATACAAAAATGATATGTTAAAAAAACCAGACACAATTTATTGGTTCAATATATTTATATACTGTCCTTTGTTTCCTTTTAAGAACCTCAATGCAGTTTCTAGACTTCTCGTTCTTCTTGTCTTAACCTTATTCTCACAATAACAACCTTGTGAGGTACTCTGTGATTGGCCCATAGTCTCCTGGAGAGCACCATGGCGGCTGAACGGCGGCTAGAACCCGGATCACCTGAATACCAGTCCCATGCTCTTAATCTTTGCAAGACACCAGCTCTCAGTAATATCTTTAAATACCTTAGCTTATCCTGGTGCCAAAAGGATAACAAAGTTGGCACCAGGTATGACACAGCAGAGAGCTCTTTCCACAGCTGTGGTGCCACCACCAAGAAAGTTCTTCTCCGGGCTGTTGCCCTCCTGACCTCCTTTGCGGTTCATGCTTAGAGGAACAGTCCGGAGGTTGGTCGTGGTGTACGGGTTGTTCCCTTATCCACACGTCTGGAAAAACACAAGGAATGAAGCACGACCACTGAAGTCAACATAATTCTTTGCATTCTTTGCAGGTGTTTAGAGAAGCCAACAAAGAATATAAAATATAGAAGGACACAGAGAACGGAAAAGATACAGCAGCTTTCTTACATGCAATACCATTTCAGAAGCACCCCCTTCACCTCCCATTGGTTAAATTAATTTCTACTTGGAGTATGAACACCATTCTTTTCTCTATTGGCATGTGAGGTTTAACACACACACACACACACACACACACACACACACACACACACACTACAGAAATGTAATTTGGCAACTTTCTCTAAGTATTCAGTGCCAAACCTGAGAGGAAAGTTATTGCCCAGAGCAGTCTGAATTATATTTTGTTTCTTTTTCCAAATTTCTCAGCTGCCTATCTTGCTCGTTAAATTGCCGTCTGTTGCCACTCGTTGGAACTGCTGTCTTTGAGCAATGTCCCTCCACCCCCCGTGAATTAAAGTTTTGGGAACTGCTGGGAGGTGTTTGCTTTTAAAAGCACACATCGTTATATTGCTGCACCTCAAATGGGAGGCAACATGCGGGTGGCTTGGAGAGAGAGAAAGAGAGCTTCTCTTTCACTATAAAGCAGGGTCTGTTTTACTTCTGCTATTTAATTTGGGAAACTAAAGAAGTTGTAAAGGGAGTGCTAACATTTTTGCCTGCGGTGAAATGAGTCCATTTCCCCCTTCTGCTATTGCATTAATAGGCTGAGATCATATCTTTTCCCCTCTTAATTAGACATGTAAATGATTCTTTGGCTTCTTCTTTTTTTCCTTTCTGCCTTCTTAAATTTTTTGACAGTCTGTTTACACACTCGATAGAATCTCCTGGCAGTTTCCTTCCTTTTATTTAAAGTTTGGGATCAAAGTGACTTAGTTTTCCGTTAGCATTACATGCTTCTTAAAAGGGGCTCTGTTTCTTGAGACCCCCAAGGGCAAAAGGGCTTCCTGGGAAGGTGTAGCTCAACATCACATGAGATGCAGAAAGTCCCAATTTTAACTGCAGCATCTCAGGGAAAGCTGGGAAAACTCCCTGAAACTTTGGAGAGTCAACACTTCTGGGTCAGATGGACCAATAAAGCAGCTTCTTGTGTTTCTAGTTGCAGTTTCTGTGAACTAGAACTTTCTCTGTGGAAAGAACATGGCTGGGCTGCTGCAGACACTCACCTCTACATCGGTTCCCCCAGTTCAGAGCTGGAGTCAAGGGAAGGCAGGGGTGACCCACATGCCAACTGGGCACCACTGAAAAGAGCTCCTCTTCCTCACCATTGCAACCTGCTTGTGGAGATGCAAGAGGAATCCAATGAGGAGGTGAAAATCCATTGGATTTTCTCCACTTGCCTCCTTGGATCCTTTTCCATCAGCTCTGTACTGATGCCAGCAGTCTGAATGACTGAAGGCAGTGCATGGAGTTCCATTTTTAAACAGGCTGCAATCTGCAGATTTTTTTAAGCTAAGGAAATTTGCTTAAGGGTGGAGCTTTTGCTCTACAAATTTGCACAAATTGGCTACCTTTGTGCAAATTGCAGAGGTCCAAGGTTTGCTCAGATCTAAAATTAATTGTCAGAAAATTCAAGCTGAAGTGTGTGAAGATGCTGTGAGACAAGGAAGCTTCCATATTTCTCATCCAAATGCTACAAAAGCAGCAAGAACAAGAACAGCAGTGCTGGATCAAACAATAGAATGATGGACCGATGGAATGGTAGAATGATAGAACAATAGAGCGGTGGAATGATGGAACCATGGAACAATGGAATTATAGAATAGTAGGATTGGAAGGGGCCAAGAAGGCTATCAAGTTGAACCCCCAGCTAAGTGGAGGGCTCCAAGTTAAACCATTTCTCTCAGAGGTCTATCCAGCTGTCTCTTGAATGTTTCCAGTACGGAAGTGCCTAAAACCTTCCTCAGTAATTAGTTCTATTGCCATGCAGCTCTAGGATTGTTGTTCTCTTGTTCCATTTTTATGTAAGTCATCCAGAGATCCTGAGTGGGTATAAAATGGGATACAAATGTTATGAAGGAAGGAGCGAGGGAGGGAGGGAGGGAAGTTTGTTCCTACTGTCCAACCAGAATCCCTCCTTAGTGAGATGACCTTTCAAGTACTTGAAGAGTGTTATCATATCTCCCCTTAGTCCTCTTGTCTGAAGGCTAAACATGCCCACAGATGTTTCAAAGTCTCCCCACAGGGCTCTGTTTCCAGTCCCTGGATCACCTGTGTTGCCCTCCTCTGAATTTTTTCTAGTTTGTCTGCATTTTTATTGATGTGTGATGCTCAGAACAGGACAGGATCAAACAAACTGGCCCAAGTTTGGGCAAATCGTGATGCATGCAAATTGTGAAATTTGCACCAATATTTTGAGTAATCTTGTGGAAGTTAAATCCCTCCCCCACAGCTCTGCCCAACTGGCTGTTGGGTCAGAAATGTGTCAAAAATCCATCAGTTTGAAATGGGTCACATGTTGCGGTGTTTCACAACTCTACCTGCCCGATCATTTTGGCCCAGACCAAGGTGGTGGTGAGAAGAGGGACCAGTAAAGGGTCCAACCTGCTGGGAGTGAGAAAGACGGCTGCTTTGGGTGCACTTTCTCCAGGCTGCTGGCTGATCTCCAGAAGAATCAGAATCAGAAGGAGAAGGGGGAGAGGTGCAGAAGGGGCCTGGGAATGGGGGCCATCCTGAGACACCAAGGTGAGAGAAGCTGGACGCAAGGCCAGACTCCTCAGGTATGCAGGCAGTTCCTGGCTTGCAGGGGAAGCCATATGAGGAGAGACTGAGGGAGTGGGATCCTTTCAGCCTTGAGAGGAGGAGACTCAAAGCGGACCTGTTAGCGACATACAGGTACATGGGGGGGGGGTGTCACGCAGAGGTGGGTCATGACCTTTTTCCCCCTGCTGTGGAGGGCAGGACACATTCCAGTGGAGCAAAGCTCAGGGAACCAAGGTTCAATTTGGATGCCAGGAAGTACTTCCTGATGGTTAGGACCCCTAGGGCATGCAATGGGCTTCCACAGGAGGTGGTTGAAGGTGTTTAAGGATAGACTGGACATGCACATGGTGGGCATGTCATGAGTGGAGCCAGCTGGAGCCGGGGGTCATACTAGATGGCCTGGGAGACCCCTTTCAACTCATTCTCTTTCTATGTTTCTGTGTACAACTATGGGGAGGGGACTCTGAGAATTATTGTTTCTTGGATGCAGACCCAGCAGCCCTGGCTCTCAACCCCACGATGAGGGGTCAGCAGAAGAAGGCAGCCCAATTAGACAATTGCCACATGGAGAGGAGGCATGCTCACTTTTGGAAAGTTTCCCAAAAGGATGGGCCCAGGCATGCTCATAAGGACTGTTCCTGGAGGTGAATACTAGACTGGGTTCAACAAACTGCTCTGTGCATGCTCAGAGATTCATGCTGAACTTCTGGGGACTTTGGTTAACAAAGAACACTTTGCATGAAACGGTTCATGTCTTTGAATGTGTGAAGGAGGAGCACCAGGCCCTGAAACCACCTATCTACTCATTGGCTCTTTGCCTGTTGAGCAAGCAAATGGGAGCAAAGATGAGAAAAAGAGGAGGAGGAAGAACAGCTGGCGACAACAGTGGGGAGAAGGTACCACCATTGAGAGAGGGGACCGTGGAGCTTTTCTTACCAGCACTCAAGTCAGGTGCGGCCTTTTTCCTTTGAACCTTCTCCACCCATGTTTTGAAAAATGCTTGTTACGAATCCTCAGCATACCCGAGGTTGGAGAAGATTTGGCAGTCCACCCCTGCTCAGTGCAGTCATTGCTCTGTGAGGTTCTGCTCCTGTCCCCATGGCAAATAGCCACCCAGCCTCTGCATAAAGTTGGACCCGCTAGATCCTGAGGCCACCCACTGCCAAAGAGTTCCCATGGTTAGTGGGTTTCTCCTAATGTTTGCTTTCCTGCCATTTCCATTCATTGGTTCCAGTCCCGTTCTGGGATCAACAGAGAGCAAGTTTGCTCCATATTCTGCATGGGAGTCTCTGGGATCTTTGAACGCTACTCTGGTGTTGTACTGAAATGAAGATTGCACCCCTGAGTAACACAACTCAGCTTGCATGGCAGGTAATGGCACCGTAGTTCTAAGAGGGCAGCAGGAATGGTGCTAGATGCTGGCTTCAGGAAGTTCTAGTTCAAGGTTCTAGTCCCTGAGCTCATTCAAGTGGCAGAAGAATGAAGCATAATATGTGTGGCATTCCTGGGAAACAGACCCCTCTCTCTTCTTTCTTTTCTGCACAGGCTCCAATGTAGGCATCTCTCTCTCAGATGTGGGGCACCAAGCAATGAGCCACGCAAACAGTGCGCAAGCAGCATCTCTCTTCTGACTTGCAGCCTTCCATGTGCTGTGGAAGAAAGTTGCCTGTTGCGCACCTGGAAATCCACAAATGTTCACAGAATTCCTCTCAGCTTGGCCCGCTTCCGAAGCCCGGCTGGGTGTGAGAAGTCCAAAGAACAGAAGGGAGACAGATCCCTAGTGGGTTCTCTCAACCCAGCTTCAAAAAGAGGACTGTCCTCTGTCAAAAAGGACACCCAGAAGCACGTACAGCATGTAAATAGGTCAGCTGGGACCAAGCAATGCATTTTCCTGGGATCGTTGTGACTGGTCTCTTGCTTATACTTCATGTCATTTTATTTTCTGAGTCCAACGGTGCCTGCATTGAGCCGCTATCAACCCTCAGCCCCAGGGAAGAACCAAGTTTGTGGTGGGCAATTCCAACTGGGGAAATGAGGCGGAGGACAGAAAAAGTATAAATGTTGCACATTGATCAGGGAGTGCCTGGAAAATAGTGCAGTCTGGCCCTGTGAGTGCATCATTTTCTGGACCACTAAAGGGTTGGTATAGAAAGGAAACTAATGAATAGCATCTCCAGCTGGTATAAACTAAGCAAGGCTTACTACAGGCTACAGCATGACCGTGACTCTCATCAACCCTCAATCTGCCCTGAAACACAGACCTGGATGTGCAGAGAAACAGCTGCGGGTGAGGCAGATGAGGGGTCAGGGTTTTAAGCTGTTTGGAAAGCAATCTGGCTGCATATCTTCAATGCAGGAGGTAGCAATCACCTGGCTGGCAAGCGGCCTGAAGCGGGCAGGAAAATTGGATAATAAACAGAGCATGAGAATGTATCAGATTGCTAAGTAGTGGTTGCAGTCTCCTGGTTGGAAGATATTGTCTGACATTGCTTTATGAGCTCGGGAAATGATGCCTCCTCCGCAGGTAAGTACACAGAAAGGGTCAGCACTGTCTAATATAGCTCCGGGCGCCCTCGGATAGGTCTGGCCTCTGTGTTTCAGGCTGCATTGTCAACCCATATATTACGGAGAGAGTTTCTTTGAAATTTCTAATCACTGAGTACTGGCCAGTAAAATCATTCTTTTCAAACTGAAAAGAGCTTTAGAAGTTTGATACGAAGAGGTGATTATCTCCAAAACAGAGTTTTTACTTTTTGCTCATCTTCTTTAGCTCCTAGAGGCTGTGGGAGGGTGTCTGGCATGAACTGTCCTTAAGGCATCGAGCACCCTCCCTTGCATGGAGGGTATATTTACCCAGAATCCTCTGCAAGGTTTGTTTGTTTGTTTATATTTAAAACTTTTCTGGACTGTCCCTTACCCAAGTCTTGGGACAGTCCAACAATACAACAAAGTAAAATAAAACACAGCATCCTAAAAAATTTCAACTGACAATATATGAGGGAGCCAGACAGGAATTCCTAAGCAGTTAAATGTTCTGGTCCAGCCCATCTCATGATTTGTGCTTTTGGGTCAGTAACGAATGCTTTGCCTGGGAAGTGGTTGGTGGCTTCCAAATGCTTGAAGGCGGAACCTTGGCTCACGACGGATAGAGCCATGCGCACGAGCGATGTGGTCGACTCAGCAGTGAATCCAAATCTTTGGCGCTCCCTTCAGTTGGCCCACATTTGCCCCTTTCAGTTCTTGCTCTTCGGTGGGCCTCGGAGACCTCCCTCAAAGCTGCTTCTGTGCTGGCGGAAGAGCTTCTCAAGTAGCTTTTCTGGAGAGCTGCTCAGAGGTGATTGTAATGTGTACTTGATTCCTCATTTCTTCTGTTTATTGCTCTGGGAGGACATTGCCTTAAAAGCTGACTTAGAAACACCCGAAAGAACACCTCTGAATGAAATAAAAATAGCTTAGCAAAAGCAACGTTCTTAGTGTCCCATCTCAGATTGAGTTCCAGGGTCTTGTAAGATCCCAGATCAAAAGAGAACTGAACTTGATGAACCCCTCCTTACTTTCCCATTTGTACTCAAATCCCGCCCCAAATCTCATCTCTCTTTTCCTTTAAACCATGCTTAGCATGATAGGAACAGTACTAGAAGCACTCCAGTCATAGAAAACACTAATGGCAAGAAGGAAAATTGGATCGCTTCCTCCCTTCTGTAGGGATTGGAGGCCTCACCCCCTATAATATCGCCCTCAGAGGTTGTTGGCTTGGATTCTGATTCAGAAGTGGAAGAGGAGGAGAAAGTGCTGGTATTCGCCAAAGACTTTCCTAGACCAGCAAATCCAGAGATAAGCCAAGACAATGGCTGTTAATCAGACTGTTTCAAGTTCTGTGGAAAAATCTAGTGAGTTAGCCAATATGGGACGGGTGGGTGCAGAAGATGGAACAATGGAGAAATAGCAGACACTTAGGCCATTGGTCCATAAGCAACGAGATCGACCTTCAAGGTGGACCCAACTCCCTTTGGTCCGGGAGAGAGGAAAGACATTCCATTGGAATCAACTACTACATTTCATTAAGCCACATTTCCCCCATGGCAGATATTCATTCTATTGTGGTTCCTTTCTTAGTAATTTCTACATCCTCCTTTATCACAAAGCCAGCCTAGCTAGTCAGCTTGAACATAATAAAGAGTTTTCGTTGGCAAGCTTTTGTACTGGTCTGCTTAGAAGGGCAGAGAGAAGGAGGGTCATAGGACCTTCCGTCTGTCATGCTGGGAAGGTCCCATCGGCCTTTAGGAGTTGTAGTTTTCCAGTCTGATTTCTAAAGTTGGTTTGGCTTGGTGAAGAGGTTGAACAAATGCCAGCATTTTGCAAAATAGATGTGATTATTTTCAAGTGTTGATTATTTTCCCACTGAGGGAGGGAGTCTTACCCTTTGAATTGATTGCACTTCTCTGGATTCCTCCTTGAAGCTCAGTTTACCTTATTCACAGTCTGAAACAAGGACTTTTGCGTGGCAGGGGAGAGGAGGAAAAATGTGCATTTTGAATCAGGAGAATAGACAATTTTAAAAGTATGCACTCAAAATATGTACTTCTCACCCATTGGCAAAAGCATGAAAAAGTGGATTTCAGCCAAAACGCTTCTGTTTGGAAGTGTGCATTTCTCATATCAGCACACTTTCAAATGCAAATAGAAGGTCAGAAAGTCACAAGACTTTTTTTTTTTTTTGGAGAATTGGGTTCATCTTCATTTTCCCATGCAAATGGACATGTCTACTTGATATTTTTCTTACAGGAATGATACTTTTACACATCGGTATCTGGAAGGCATATCTGCCCATAACTGTAAAACACAGAGAGGGACTGAGGCCAGTGCAAGTAGCCTCTCTAGCGGTCTCTCAAATTCTCCATCATATTTATGAAGGGCCAATGCCACTAAAATTGTTCCAGAGGAAAAGAGAATTTCTCCAAAAATTTCTCAGAGACATTCACATTCTCATTAGCAGGGGTTCTAGCTCATCCTCTTCCTTCCTTCCTTCCTTCCTTCCTTCCTTCCTTCCTTCCTTCCTTCCTTCCTTCCTTCCTTCCTTCCTTCTGCTTTCTTGCTTGCTTTTTCTTAAAGTTTGTTTGTTTCTTTGTTTGTTTTCTATACTGTCCAGTAGCTGGACCTTTCCAGACAGTGAACAACAGATAGTAAATACAATAAAATGCAGCTCTCAAAACAGAACAATAAAAGCATCATAAAATCTCACTGCAAATGTTAAACAACCTTTTAACAACAAATCAACTAAAAGCAGCCTGTACCACTAGGCCTGCTTAAAACAAAGGAAAACAGTTGGAAATACTCCCATCTCCTTGGACTCTGAGAGTTGGAAAAGGGTAATCTTAACCTGGCACTGATAAGGTGGTGCCAGCCAGGCCTCAGTGGGGAGAACATTCCATAATTTGGGGACCACCACAGAGAAGGCTCTCCTCTTCGTTGTCACCAACTTAGCCTCCCTTGGAAGTGGCGTTCAAAAGACACAGAGAGTCATGCCTAGCACTGTTGGGAGAAGTGTTCTCTCAGGTACTGTGGCCCCAAGTCATATAGGGCTGCTATAGGTTGAAACCAGCACCATGAATCAGGACCAGAAGCACCCAGCATCTAGTGCAAGGGGGGCCGCACTAGTGTTATATGTGCAAACAGCCTGAACATATAACACTAGTGCTGCCCCCTTGCGCTGGATGCAAAATCTGCAGCTTCCAAACTGACTTCAAGGGCAATCCCAGGTAGAGCACATTGCAGTAGTTTAGAGATGATCGGAGCATAGATTTCTGAAGCCAAGCTAGCCCTGCCAGGACAGGGGGCAGTTGAACCCCCAGCCCAAGCTGGTGAGAGGTACTGATAACATTGAGGCCACCTGGCCCCAAGTGACAAACGTGGCCCACAGGGCACCCACACTTTCTGTTTTATTTTACTAGCCATTGGCTGCCTGGCCGCCATTTTGTATCCCCTGCAATGTAAGCATGAAGTGGGGGAAAGTTGCTTCCAGCCCCAGGAACGAGGTTGCTTTAGTGCCATGCCAAAATTTGTCCTGCAACCTCCTGAACATATTTTTTCTTTTCCCTTCTTCTACCTCAGTCGCGTGCTTTTTAACAATTTCTTTTGAATCCCCTTGCCTGGCATTCTTGAGCTCACCTGGTCAGCACAGTGGGGCAAAGGAGCAGCATCCATTTCCTTCCTCTCTGTGCTACCTGATTTGAGAAGCCTGATGGGGCATCACACCATGGTGCCTTCCCTTGAGGCTCAACAGAATGTGGGATTCCAAGGGAAAGATTCTTCACCCACATGCACTTCTCACAAGAGCTGTAGACCCAACCCATCAGAATTTTGCAAAAAGGTGCTCCTTTGTATTTCTTCTTTGCTCACAGATGGAAGGAGAACGGTTGAAGAACATGTGGGAGACATTTTCACACAAGACTGAGATAACTACCGATAATCCTCATTCGGTTCACACCTTGACAAGAGAATCAGGTTATCCATTGTAAAGATCAGCATTCTTACCAGCAGTTGCAACAGAATGATTTAGGAAGGGCTAAGTATTGCAATTACCTGGGGGTTGCTTTGAATGCTACTTGTATATATTTTTTTTAATGGTCTCCGGCTTCTCCTGATTACCAGAGGTAATAGACTTTTATGCTACGATGCAACTGTTGAACATTTTAATTGGAATGCCATGTCAAATTTTTAAATTAAAAATCAAATACTCAAAGCACCAGTGCATTTTTGATTACTGAGATTAAAACCTAATTGAATTCTCTCGCACAAGCAAAAAAGCAAAAAAAGAAAAAAGTCATCTAGAAATTTAATTAGAGCAATGTTAAAAGCAGTTGATTTTCTTTCAGGAGAAAAAGCCTATATTCTTTAATTAGGGGGGAAATGAAATAAAAATGGCAACCTTTTCACTTCTCTTCCCCTCCAAAATTCTTCTATGGAGATATCACGTATGTGGCACACAATGAAGGAGTACTTAGATCTAACTTTCCAAATGATTGCATAAGAAAAGATCTGGGTTTTGCCTGAGTGAAGATTGCCTCACCCTTTGATCAATACTGAATAATTCATGGCAAATTTCTGGCAAACTTCCATGAACTTACACATGTCAGAGAGACAGAACAAAAATAACAGACACATATCCACGAAAGGGGCGAGTCCTGAAGAAATGTGATTCCCTATCACCCTATCAGAAAGGGTGATCCAATCAATACCAGTACAAACAGCATTTCTAATCTCATCTTGATATATTTGCTCACCCTGCATCAGGGGCTGGAGGAAGGCATGAGAATCTTGTTCCTGTTCACAAATCATGCAATCATGTCCCATTTGCACCTCTGAGTGGAAATGTAATGCAAACACCCTGGGAAATGTTTGCAGCTTTCCAAGCCCAAATGCACAGCCAAAAATGCAGAAACGCCATTTTATGCATTTTTCAAGTCCACATTTCTGCCCCCTTCTCCAGCTCACATTTTTGCACTGTAGCCTTTGGGGGGAAATGCATATTTGGGGTGCTTGCTTAGAAAAGTGTCCTCTTTTTTGTTCATGGATGCTCATTTTTCCTGTTAGGGAAGAAATGAAAAAGGCAGCAAAGAAATGAGGCAGGACGAGCAATGAGATGGAAAGTGGCTGGAACATGCTGCGAGCTGTAGGGACAGTTCCTCCAACACGTCTAAGATCCCTAAAGGCCCTAAAAGGTCTCCTTCTCAGTATTAAATTAGGCTCCTGAAACTGAGAAAGTGAGAAAGTTTGGTGGAAAACAAGGAATGTCTTTCAGCTAAAGGACTGTGCCAATCAGTTCTATTACTGAACACACATCTCTCCTGGTCGGGGAGGCTGTGATCTGGACTAGAGGCCTGTATCTCTTGGAATGTATAAATGGAAAGAAGGCATGGCTTCTAGAGACTCATTTCAAGTAATGTCTCCTTGGCCTCCTCGCTCCCACACACACACAGCTGTTGACTAAGACCCAAACACCGTATTGTATGCTCAAACTTAACTCTCAGATGCTTACACACTAACCTACTGGCTTCTCACCATCAGGTACTCACATTATCACACACACTCCTTCCCTAGTGCTCCGGGACACACACGGACACAAGCACACACTTCACCGTGTAATAACATCATGAAGGTTTAACATGCCCCTTCCCATCTGCTGAAATTTCATCACACATCTCCCTCCCCAGTATGGGGTGATTGTTGCTTTCCCTCCCCAGTGCCACTCCACTGGGCCATGGCAATGTAAACGGACAGACTGGGAGGCATGGAGAACGTTCTCCTCTCCCTTCCTTCCCAGTGAAATCCACCCTGCTTTCTAATTCCAGACTTTGGTGCACCCCAGAAGTTCTTAAAGGGTGGCCCAGGGGCTGCCGGGGATGCAACTTCAGGTGCTCCCCAAGGCGGTGATGGAAGTACCAGAGATGCAGCTGCTCAGTGCCAGGCATTTCTTGGTAGCTTCCGCTCTGGGCTGAAAAGGCAGGTCTGTGTACAACTTAACCTGCAGTGCAGCTTGGCTCTTCAGCAGGGCAAGTGACCTCAGAGGATGGAAAGGTGAGGAGGAGTGTGAAAAGGAAGGTTGGGGAGGGACACGGGACTAGAGCAGATGTGGGGAAGACCCAGTGCTGCTTGAGGGTTAGAAAAAGAAGCTGGGGTCTATTGAGAAAGGATTGTTGCTGTTGACTGAGACCCAAACACCTTCTTGTGGAAATTGCAACCTTATTGTATTTTCTAAAAAGGAAGCCCCAAATGATTTGTGTGCTGGGCTGAAGGCAGATTTCCTAAACAAGCCTGAATTTTTAACAACCTATTTCAACTGGGATTTGGAAATGGGCGAGAAAATCCCCACACATCTGAATAAATACAGTGAATTGTGGAAATATACCTGGAATGCAGTGGAAACATACCTGAGCCAAATCTAGAAGCTCGTGTTTTTTCCCATTAGCAGCTGGTGTTTTCCCCTAATTCCACATCCTGCTTGCCTCCATTAATTTGAGGAAACATCTTTCTAGCACCTCAAAACAGACCAGCCCACTGAGATGACATGGGCTGGGATTCAGACCGTCCAGCTTAGCTTTTCCCAGCCTGCTGCCTCAAGATGTGCTGGACTGTAAATCCTACATTGCACAGCCAGAATGGCCACTGATCAGGAATTATGGGAATTGTAGTGCAAGACATCTGGGGGTGAGGGAATCAGGTTAGTGAAAGACAATCTAACTGGCCTAGAGATGGTGCATAGGGATGCTGTAAACTGCCCAGAGAGCTTTGGCTATAGCGTGGTACAGAGATGTAGAGATGATAATGATGATGATGATGATGATGATGATGATGATGATGGGTGTGTCTCCTCCAGCCTGCTTCTCCCACTTTTTGCTGAACAGGCTTTTGTGCCCATCTAGCTGGAGCTTTTCAGAGGACGAAGGAAGGAGGCGGAAGCTTCTCAGGATTCGTCAAGCCCTGGTCTCTCCAGTTTCTGCTTTCCCTTGTCTTTATCATGCTCCCTTCTTCCCTTCTCCGAGGATGCTTTCCCAACTTGGAGAGCAGCCAACGTGGCAGGAGAGGAGAGTTGCAGCTTCAGTTCCCCAGTGTCAGGTTGGAGCGTAGTCTTCGCTCCCTGACCTCAGGGGCTGAAAAATCCTACAGGGCCTCAACCGATGCCTAGAAGCCACAGGACTGTTCCCTCCAGTGCTTTAAAATTCTCCAAAGCTTTCAGCTAAGTGGCTTCTTTGTCCTGCTTCAATCTGTTTTTTTAATTCACATTTCATGGCATTGGATTGCTATTTGCAAGTTGCTTTAGATTTAGACCCAAAGAAATTCAGGCTGCACACATTTTAAACAGACCAACAAAGAGATAAAATAATAGAGAGTACTGTTTCCTAAATGCTCATGGCACGCTATCTTAGAAATTCTTACAACACCCTTACAAAGTAGTCCTGTTTATTATAGATGGCTGAAAGAATGCTGCCCTGATCAGGCGTGTGTTTAAATGCATCTTCCCCCTGCATCTCTGGGGCACTAGCCCTGCCCAATCAGTGCAGATGTGACTGTGCTGAATCCGCAAGGCCTGAGCCAGGTTCTCTCTCCATGGACTTATAATATGGGTAATGCTCTCCGCAGAATTGCAGCTCATAGCTTCCAAGGTTCCTGAGCGCATGGAGAGCTCTACTCTTGTTCAAGCGAACACAAGCAGAATTCTCCTTCTGGGGGGCAGGGGTAGTGCCAATGCACCAAGGGACATAGGGGGCAGCCTCTATCTGCATGAAGACCCCATGTGTTCAAGCAAAGGCCTGAAGTAGACTTGTGAGGTGCTTGAACTCATGATGGAGCTCAGGGCTGGATCAGAAGCAGGATCAGAAGCACAGCCCTGGAAAACCTTAGACCCAGGTAAGGCAGCTCCAGCTTGCATGCCCAACAGCAGAGCGGGTATGAACTCCCCTGCCGCCTGGGGTGGGAAAACACTTGCGCATCTCCCGCTCCTTAATTTGCAGCCCCCCCCCCCTGCTGTGCCACCTGAGCTGAGGGCTCACCTGGCTTTATGGGAAGGCCGTCCCTGCTTAAGGAGGCTTTGTCTGCCTTTTATCCTATCACTGATCTGAAAAAAGGCTACTTCCTTCTTCCCAGTCCATGCTATGTTAAGGCACATTAGATGCCTCCATTCATGCCTATGGAGACTTAAAACAACCCTCAATTGCAGTGAATTTGACCTGGATGCACTCAGTGGACTTGCTGACCCAAGACCTGAAAGAGGCCAAGTTTCTTTCTGTGGCTTTCTCATGTAAAATCCCTGTGAGTTGTTTGTTTTCAGGCAGAATAAGTTGCACAAAGAAGGCAGAAATGTGTGCAACTGCACAAACGCAGCCTCAATGTATACAATTCACTTAAATTCCAACTGTATTTTATGCAAATCTCAGCCCTACTTTATGCAGGTAGTGGATGCCTTTTGCACAAATTTCTTTGGCATTTAATAATAAAAGTAACAATCTGCACTGGAACAAATCACTGGGTTTCTGGAGGCCACTTCTAGATAGGATTCAACAAACCACTCTGTACATGCTCAGAGAATCATTCTGGTTGAGTCGTGCTTTTGGGTCAACATGGGACACTTTGCAAAAAAGGCGTCTGTGGCTTTGAAATGCTCAGTGAGGAACCTCGACTCATGGCAACAGTTCAGCTTCCCTCTTTACTTCGGGAAGTATGGCACTTACTTATGGGACAACTTATTATTATTATTATTATTATTATTATTATTAAAACATTTCTATGCCGCCCCTTGCCGAAGCCTCGGGGCGGCTTACAACACAATAAAATACAATACAATACAAAAACAACAATATAAAATTAACAATATAAAATAAATAACAATATAAAAGAAGTCGCCCTGGCCAGATAAATAAGCAGATATTGTTAACAATTAAAATGACGTTTAAATAAAAAGTGTCCTCAAATCTAGCCCATAAATATTTGGGTAGGTCCAGAGTACAGGTCCTCTCCTCATGCAGCAGCCAAATGGCACCTAACTTCTGGCTCTGAATGTGGGAGTCCCACTATACATTGCTATAATTTTAATTTTCAGCTACGTGCAAGTGACATCAATTGACAGGAGTATAATGAAATACTGGTCCCATACAGCTTATACTGCAATATATTCGGTCCCTAACTTATCACTGCTTAATTAAAATCTGTTACTGTGACACCAACCTCATTGTGCACAGTAACGCCCTGCATACATTATCAGCGATTTGCCATGTTGATAAATAAACATTACATGCGTGTGGAGGCTTTTTTTGCTATCAAGCATGAAGCAAGCACTGTGATTTTTAAAAAGAGAAGAACTGAGAATCTTTTAATTACAAAATTCATTAAAATCAATCTCAAATAATAATAAAAAAGCTTTGCATCTCTAATGCTAAAATGATAAAAGTGATAAATGAACCACAGCTAAACAAACCCAAACACATTCATTGAAATTGTCAAGATGGCTGGTGGGGAAGGAGGGAGCGGATTAATTGATCAGGCTAGTATAATCCATGCTGGAAGGAGAATGAAGCTGCAGAGCAGACACAGAGAAAGTTCAGGTGAGGGACGCTCGGCCTTCGTGGAGTGCTTTTCATCTCTGTGTTGTGGATTCCCACGTGACTTTTGCTCCCCCATTTGCTCAGGGATAGAATCTGATTTTTTCCAATTGCAGTCATTCAGTTTCTCTTGTGCAAATTCACACTTTAAAAATGGTGCAAATCTGAACTCTCAAATATGCCTATTCCCCCAAATGTCCATGCTTTGTTCTAAGTGGAGAAAGATGTATTTTCAGTTGGTGCTTGTGTCTTTTATTACTGAAGAAAACTATGGAAAGGGGAAAGAAAGAAAGAAAGAAAGAAAGAAAGAAAGAAAGAAAGAAAGAAAGAAAGGGGAAAATGGTGCACATATTTATGAATCTGTGTCCTGCTGCAGATTTCTCTGGCATCCCAAGTTCAGATTAGAAAATCTTTCAGTTTTGAGAGGCTTGAATAGTGGGGCCCAGGTGGTACGTCGGACCTGAGAGATTAATTTAAGCCTGTCCTCACCAAGTGATTTGACATGGGCAAGTTATGATGCGAGCCTTATGCAAGTTTCAGAGTTGATTGCGGGGAGGAAAGGGAAAAATCAAGGACCAGTTGCCTTTTCCAAGGATCACCTTGTCCACAATTGTTGACAGTGACTGGTAACTTCTCTTTGAAGTTTCAAGTAGGACTTTCTCCAGCTCAAACTGGAGGTGGCAGAGGCTGAAGTGGAGGTTGGTTCCGTGCAGAATGCATGATCTGCCACTGAGGTATGGCCCTTGCTAAAGACCTTGAAATTTCTCAACAATGAGAGGTATGAGAACTTCATTTTTGCTCCTTGGTGGTGTAACTTGGTGTCCTGCAACAGCAGGGGGTTGGAACTGAAGGCCTTCATGGCTCCTTCCAGCTCTACTATTCTATGATTCTTTCTTCACACATTCCAGTCTAAGCACAACCTGCAGGCAAAGTCATGCGTTTCTGACCCCATAATGTGATTAACATTAAAAGAATCACATTCTACACCATAAGAATATTCAAAAAATGCTCATGAAAAATGTGGACTTATGAAAAATGCCTGCCAATATGATGTACACAATGGAAGAAGAATGCGTGCAATTCAGATGTGCACAATTGATGCATAGATTTGGAAAAATGTTGTTGTTAGTTGCGAAGTCGTTTCTGACCCATTGCGACCCCATGGACAACATTCCTCCAGGCCTTCCTGTCCTCCACCATCCCCCGGAGTCCACTCAAGCTCACACTGACTGCTTCAGTGACTCCATCCAGCCACCTCATCCTCTGCCACCCCCTTCTTCTTTTGCCCTCAATCGTTCCCAGCATTAGGGGCTGCTCCAGGGAGTCCTTCCTTCTCATTAGGTGGCCAAAGGATTTGAGTTTCATCTTCAGGATCTGGCCTTCTGAAGAGCAGTCAGGGTTGATCTCCTCCAGGACTGACCGGTTTGATCACCTTGCAGTTCGAGGGACTCGCAGGAGTCTCCTCCAGCACCACAATTCAAAGGCCTCAGTTCTTTAGTACTCAGCCTTCCTTATGGTCCAGCTTTCACAGCCATACATTGCAATTGGAGAAATAGGCATGCAAATTAGCAATGTGTGAGGAATTTGGGAACACGCTGGATTTCCTCACCTTGTCCCCCCGGACTCCTGCTTGCTTTCTCTCTGCCCTTAACTGGACTCACACCAAGCTGAGAAAGGCAGTAAATGGATTCAGTTGAGCATGTACATGTAGCACGGCCAGCTTGCTCACACACTGCCTGCCCATCTGCACTCCTGCTGTGCAAATGGACATCTGCTTCCGTGGGCACGGCTTGCAGGCTTTCCATCCATAGTGTGAGAATGAATCAGTGCGAAGTAGAGGCCTGGTCATCTTCCCAAGCTCAGCTTACTTCCAAGCCCAAGCCAAGCATGGGAAAGAAGCCTGCCAGATGCAAGACAGTGGAGTCCAGGAGCACCATCTCACCACTAATGAAAGTACACATGGATGCAATCATGTTTAAAGCCTCTCAGTCTAATACAAACTCGGGTCAGAATGAGCTTCCAGAGGGAATTTGGAAAACTTTGGTGATTTTCATATCCCTAGGAATAACTAAGACACCTGGCACCCAAAGAGTCAGGCAGCAGGGGCCAGAGACCATCATCCTGCACCCGCAGAATGGGGCCATGGCTTGCCCAGTTTCAATCCATCTGATGGTCAGAGCTGGAGCGGCAGCTGCTGTTTCTAGCCAGGATCCTGCAGTTTGCAGAATCAGCAGGGACCCACCTGGATCGGTATAACTCCCCTTGTGGGCTGCATTCTCCAGTCACTGCAGGTGCTTTCTAGGGGTAGCAAAAGTCCACCCCTCATGCCTCCCTTCAGCTCATTGTTCCGCTGAACAAGCCAGAGTCCTCAGGATCATCTCAGAGCGAGGCCTCTACCACTGAGCGGGCTGCTCTTCTTTTTTCAAGTGTTTTTTTATTACAAAATTTGTTCACTGTCCAGAGAACCTTGGTGTTGCTTGGGAGGCTTACAAATGTATCAGATAAATAAATGGATGAGCCCCATACCCATTTCCACGTCCAACACCCAATGCTGATCATTTAAGGCAGGGCTCAAGCACTTTGTGCCGATCTTCAGGGTGGACCGAGAAGATTCACATGGCATGTGGCACCCATGAGCACGTCATCCACGGCTGCTGCATGTTCCTCTAAGCAAGAGAAGGAGCTTCTGCCTTGCACCATCTGTGCCCTTCCTCAACGTTGGGAGGAATTGCAGAACCCCAGCCTCGCTCTCCAAGGTTGCCAGCAGATTGACCGGGGCATCCTGCTGGGCCCCGCTCTTCCCACGATGGCAGCGCTTCTCAGATTGTTCTGTTTCTCCTTGCCATCCCTCTGCTGAGTTTGTTCTATCATCCTGGCTGCTTGCAAGTTTCAGTCAGTTCATTTTACAGTTCTCACCAGCTGAATTCTTTGTTGATTTTAATGAGATGGCAGCTGAAAAGATGAGGTATTCTAAGTAGATAATTAATATATCACAACAGCTTGTTGTGCTCACCCTCGTGTGCTTAAAAATATAACAACCAAAGAATAATTTTAAATATTTCTGTGTTTCACATGGGCAATTGGAAAAATAAAAAATAATATTCGATTTAGAATCCCATTTGGAGTTTCTTGATTGAATTGGAGTATTCCTCTGCCTTGGATATTAAAGATGGGGAGGGGGGAGAGTTGGAACAGATGGTTGTGTCATTAGCCTTACTCAATCATTATATTTCTCAACTTAATTAATATGTGAGGAAGGGAACCAAGGTCAGGCGCATGAGCTTCACCCACCTTTGTCCTCGTTCTCCTCGCCCTCCACTTCTTTAGAGATGATCTCAGCAGGGACCCTTTCTAATCCCTAGGCCCCTTGTACAATCTAGAACCTAAAGCCGAAGGGATTCTCAGTATGGGGAGGCCCTTAGAGATGCGCTGGCACCAGTGTGCTCATCTTTGCCCTTCTTTCTCGCTTGTTAATTCATTGCCATTCCATGATCCCCCACAAAATACTGTTTTTGTGAATCCTGTGCTCCGAGAGAGGGAGATGTGAGGAATCTGGTTTGGGGGTGGGAATCTGTCAGATCAGCCCCCCAGTCCCCTGCTTTCTCTGTACCCTAAGACTGCCTTGCACTGAGGGTTCACATGAATGTCTGGCAGGAAGCAAGCTCAAACATACTTCTGCTTTCACACACACAACTTGGGGTCTTGCATACAAAAGAATTACGTGATTTGCATATTTTGCGCAAAACATGGCACACCTCACATCCTTTGCAGAAAGAAGCCACTAACATTCCCAAGTGTTTGTGGACTTGAACTTGGATTGGCTTGCTTTCTGGTCAAGGCTGAGCATGGGAAAGAAGTTCCATGGGGACAGAAGAGAGACACATTCCTGAAAAGAAAGCCATATTCCTGAAAGAAGGCTAGAAATAAGGTTGAGATCAGAAGACAGTCATATTCCTGACTAATCTGTGCATTGGTTCTCTGAGATGTGTTCACTTAAAAGCCTCTTCTGCCATTACCTTAGCACAGCAAAGGAGCAATTCTTTCAGCCCAAGGTCTGTATTTGATTTCAGAGTAGGGCTTAGGACTGCATTCCAGAGATCGGTTGGTGCCAAAGGCAGAAGGGATAGGGCCAAACAAACAAGTACATTTTAGCTTAAAGGAGCAATCCTATGCATGTTCGGACAGGAAGAAGGTCTATAACTCCCAGCAAGCCCCAGGCAACCAGGCTGCCTGGGGCATGCTGGGGGTTGTAGGTCCTTTTTTTGCTCAAGTAGGCATAGGATTGCCCTCTAAAACTCTCAGTTCCAGTAACTAAGCCATAGAAGAGGTCGGTCAACCAGCAGGGATACGGAGGGGCATGAGAATGTGTGGCTGTCAGGAAACCTCCAAATGGCTGGTAGTTGCAGAGAAAGAAGAAGGGGAGGGGCATGACCAGTTTCCCAGAGGCCCAGGCTGAGGCCCCAGAAGGGTCACATTTGGCCCCTGGACTTAGGGGCCAAATTCCTCTTAGGGGCCACACTATCACACCTCTCAGCTCTGTACACATAAATCTGCTCAGGGATTTTATTGGGGGTGGGCAGAAGGAGACTGATTTCAGGGCAGGGGGATGCCAGCTAGGTTGAAAAGGCTTGCTTTTGGATGTAATCAATATTAAATTGCCACGTGGGAGTGTTGTGAGAATACAAACATGGATCACATAAATGGGCATCCCTGTTTGAAGTCAGGAGAGCTGAAATAGGCAAATCGGGTCCTGACCACCACACACACACACACACACACACACACACACACACACACACACAGAGAGAGAGAGAGAGAGAGAGAGAGAGAGAGAGAGAGAGAGAGAGAGAGAGACTTTATTTGAAAGCATCTCGGAGACTAGGGGTGCCCAGCCATTTAGTCTGGGCTTATGTTGGCTCGCTGTCGGGGTGCTTGGAGCCAGACATGTGCCTGGACTTGTCCATGCAGGCAGCTCAACATCTCTAGCTTTGTCACATGGTCTCAGTCCAGGGCTTTTGCCCAAAGAGCCCCTCTCCTTGCAGATCACTCTGAAACCTGGGATGGTTCTGTTCCAGCTCAGATATCGTCTGTCATCTGGTTGATGCAGTGCATAAAGTTCTAGTGCCCCAGAAAGAAAGGTTGTTAGTTCTGCCAGTCCAAGAGAAATGGGTGGTTGATCTGTCCTGCCCTGTCAGCCAACGCTGATCCCCTTCACTGCCTTTCTCCCCATTTTCCAGTGAAGGTATTAATTGCTGTCACTGTTGCAAAGAGACCTTTGCTCCATCTGTCTTTTTTCCTGCACTAGCAAAGTCAAGGCTTTCTTACCTTGGCAGCAGCTTAAGAAGAGAGCATGCATTGAAGGCCATGAGCATCTTAGAAACTCAGTTCTTAGAAATATACTGGAAAGGGAATGAATTAGGTGAATCCTGGCCAAGAATGAGCTGAAGCAAATATCTTGTACACCTCTAAGTTGGAATAACTGTCAGCAGGTAACATGATTTCCTGCTTAGTCCACTGCCTGATGCTGACCACTGATGGACAATGGAAAGGTCCACGTTCTCCATTCTCATGGTCCATCACCTCTAAACTAGACTGGAGCACACTGCTCTTCACATAAAAGGCAACTTCCAATAGAAAACCATCCTCTGTAAAGTTGGCCCCATGCTCACCCTAGGCCAGGTATTCTCACTGGTTGAGGTGCTTGCAAATCAGCTCTAGGTCTGAAAATCCTACCTGTGATCTACAGCTAAAAGGACATCTTACCCTCCACTTACTCAAGCTGTTTTGTTCCAGCTGCAGCTCTCAGCTGCCCTAATCTGCTACTTGCTCAACTGCAGGGCTACCCTTTAAAGTTTTGTTTTCATCTGTCTGTCCATCAAACACGCCTTCCTGCTCCTACACCAGAGAAGTATGGCCACAATGGGATGGGGAAATGAGGTCCTTGGCTCTCTGCAATGCAGAGGACCTCACTAAGCACGGCTTGCTTGGATGAGCGTGGATGAGCTAGCATGGCCACTTCCTCTTTGACTTCCTTCATGCTGAGAGGGACATGGAATTCTGGGAGGAGCATTTGCTTCCCACTCCTTTGCCAGCCCCATCTTTGGCTTCACGAAGCGTGCGTTAACCTCATGGGGGCAGCAAGCTCTATGTTCTGGAAAGAGTGGGCACTCCTCACAACACCACCCAGCTCCCTTCCTACCCACATTTCTGTAGCTATCTCAGACTGGACTTACCACCAGGGATTCCTCCATGGGCTCTGTATAGGTTCAATGCAGAAACTCCATGGGACACATTAGATGCTCAGTTCAAAGATCCCTCACCCTTGGTTTGGATGAATTAACAAGTCTAAGGAGTAGGATCAGATACTGAAGATGTAACTCAAATCCTTTGGCCACCTAATGAGAAGGAAGGACTCCCTGGAGAAGAGCCTAATGCTGGGAACAATTGACGGCAAAAGAAGAAGGGGATGGCAGAGGATGAGGTGGCTGGATGGAGTCCCTGAAGCAGTCGGCGTGAGCTTAGGTTGACTCCGGAGGATGGTGGAGGACAGGAAGGCCTGGAGGAAAACAGTCCATGGGGTCGTGATGGGTTGGACACGACTTCGTGACTAACAACAACAACAAGGAGTAGGACCACCGAATCACAATGGCGACTCCGAGGTCTCTGGCACTCAGGGTCCCAATGCAAACTTTAGGGGAGCTATCCATGGTGCTGATCCCTGGTCACACCTGCTTCAGCACCATAGCTAGTTCCACAGCCTATAATGTGCTGGTCAATTCTGCACATTACATTGGCATGGGAACAGAATCATTCTAATGACAATACCTTCCACCTTAAAAAAAAAATCCTCTATGGTTTTGTTGCGATCGGGTGGTGTCCACACAATGATGCAAGAGGGACACCCTCTTAAGAATGAATGAATGAATGAATGAATGAATGAATGAATGAATGGCGGGGTGTCCCTCTTAGAGTGACTAAATCAGCTTCCCCCTTTATGCATCCTGCAGAAATTCTGCACCGAGCACCCAGCATTCCAGACCTTTGTTCACACAGGCGCATGCTGATGGGAGCTGAAGTCCCAAACAGCTGCAGGGCACCAGGTTGGGAAAGGCTGATGTAAACACTTGAATTAAAAATAATTACCGCTGTTAAACAACCAGCTGCCTGAGCACACTTTCAATCAATTCACAGGTGCCGAGTGCCTGGATCTAACCAAATAATTGATTAAGCACCAAGGTGCTTCTGGTTGGGCCACCAGGACCAGTTGCTGATCTGCCGTTAGCAACTCTTTCTTGTTCAAATGAAGTTGCCTCTGAGTTAAACGGCTTCTCTCTCCCTTCCACTGCGACGTGGGCAAGTATAAGCTGAGACATAATAGGCCTAATTTATGGCTTATTTGTTATGCCAACTGCACACCTATAGAGCCCTTTTGAATGGATAAAAGAGAAATGCAGGTTGAATGCATTACAGCAGCCTAATTGTGTTTTTACTGCTCATTAAATTTTGAGTTAATTACATAGCAACCCGGTTTATGTTTTTTTACATTACATTTTACTCCTCATGCTCTTAACTTGAAGGAGAGAAGCTATTTTTATGGCTTTATTTATTCAATGTTTATTTTTTATGCACCTGCAATGAATAACTGCATACAAATGGGAAGACAATGGAAGCGCTTTCGGTGATCTGACCTCTGCCAGCAGCCCGGCTTGATGTGCTTTGCATCCACGGGCTCTTCTGGAATGCAGGGTGGGAGGCGCGCAACGGGATCCTTTGACAAGCAGGAGGCAAAGCTTCAAGCTGCTGAGACACCTCTCTCAGCAAGAACCAGTTTGGGAGCCAAGCCCTGGATTCCTCGCAAGAACTTGATGTAACCATGAGAAAGGTGCATTCCTCTGCATGTCGTGAGTGGAGCCTGCTGGAGCCAGGGGTCAGACTAGATGGCCTGCGAGACCCCTTCTGACTCGCTCTGTTTCTATGTTTCTGTGCTGGGTGTAAGTCAAACTGCAAAGAGAGTACTCTCCTTATACAAATCTATACTGCAACCACTTTGGATACTTTGTACAGATCTAGTCACAACAGCTAAAAGGGTGTATTATAAAGCTGGAGAATGCACAGAAAAGGGCAACAGAATTGTTGAAGGAGTTGAAGCAACTTCCATACAAAGAAAGAAGTTCTTCCATAGCTTAAGAAAGAAGAGAGGGCGGGGCGAGGCGAGGCAAGGCGAGAAGAGAAGAGAAGGAACAGAGCTGTACAAAACCATGTATGGTGTGAAGAAAATGACACTTTTCTCCCTCACCCATCATTCTAGAACCTGGGTCCTTCCATGAAGTGGGATTGGTGAGAGATTGCAGACAGATAAAGGGAAGGACTTCTTCACACCATGTTTGGTTAACTGTGGAAGAAACTTCCCCAAGTTGTGCTGTCCATGACAGGTGCTTCTCTGCCCGCATCTCCTTTAGGGATAGCCATTTGCTTTTGCTGATGTGACCATTACTCCCGAGGAGGGTGAGGCTTCTTAGTCTGGTGTCTCCGCTCTGCCATTTCACCACAGGTGAAGCTGCTTCAGAGACCGGCTCAGCAAGGCAGTCTGACATCCTGGTGGCCCTGCTGGAAGCTCCCCTGACCATCACAGAACCCTTCACCACATGAAGGTGTTCATCCAAGAGGCGAAAAAAGTGGATACGGAAACCGTTTTCTCTCTCCTCCATATTCCCAGAACCAGGGTCATTCCATGCAGCTGATGTGGGCAATTCCAGACAGATAATAAGAAGGACTTCTTCACACAATGGCAAGTTAAACTATGGAATTTGCTTGCACATTTGGTGGCCACCAATCTGGATCTCTTTAAAAGGGAGCTGGACAAATTCACAGATATTAGGATGATCAAGGGCTGCCAAAGAGTAGAGGCAACATGTCTATGCACAGCCGTTGCGGGGGAACGTGGGCAGCAGGGTGTTATTGCCCTCGTGCTTTGCTTGTGGGTTTGTTGTAGGCCACTAGCTGGCCACTGTGTGGATACAGTGCTGGTCTAGGTGGCCCCTTGGTCTGATCCAGCAGAGTTTTTCATGTATGTTTTGCAAGAGGATGGATGCCACATGATTGCATCTCATGCACCAGCTGTGACCTTTCTGTTGTCAGTCCGACCCGGCAACAGTCATTCGGGCCTTGGCTACATCCATATCAGAGCAACCCCATCTCTCAACCCAGGCACTTCAGTCACCTGCCCGGGCCTTCCTCTGAGTGCCAGCCATCTATGGAATAACCTTCCCACTGTGGTCTGACCAGTCTTGACTGTCATCTCTCATCTTTTTGGCACTAGGTTAAGATAGCTCTCTTTTCTGATTTATTATTGCTTTAACTGTTAAAAAGTTTTTATTTTTTTTTCTGATTTCATGATATTTTTATTGTACTTTTATCATCTCTTTTTATGGAGTGTGTAAACCACCCAGAGAGGTTCAGCAGTGGGGCAGTGTAGAACTGAAATAAGTAGGTCTTGTTTTGATGGTTGGAACATGCTGTAGAGCATCTGGAAACTTTGAAGTGCTCAAAACATGGCTGCCAGATTCCTAACTGATGCATGGGATCCGGAGAACATTCCCTCGGTATTGAGAGATATTCCATGGCTATCAGTTCTTTTCCAGGATCTATTAAAGGTTTGACTTTTAATGGCTTTAAACATGAGGGATGTATAAGAAATGTAGAAGAAATATGTTTCAGTTTGTTTCTCATCAGGATTCACTCAGTTCATACTGACTCAAACTCAATATGCAGACAAAGTCCACATGTTTGAACTTCTGATCTGACTCACAGACACCTCCACAATGCATTACGTAGCAGGCATACCCTTGAAACCTGTACATTAAAAAATGCACTTTTATGTGCCAAGAACTTTAATGAACAGGAGAAGAAATGTGGCCATTTCAAATTGATGCATTTCTTTGGAGACATATGCACAAAAATATACATTTTAATGTAAACAGAAAAAATAAATAAACCAAGCTCACAATCAGATATAGGCTCAAGTCAGAATAAAATTTGAGATGGCGTACAGGGAACTTTGGCAATCTTGAATGTTGCTGATTTGCTCCTCTCTACCAAACAGCTTAGTGCCTGACTACCTAACCGACTCCTAATTACACTACGAAGCTGACCAGTTATTAGGATCTGCTGGAGTGACCTTTGAAAGGACCCCCATAACTCACAGGAGCCCATTTCTTGGGCACATGAGAAAGAGCTTTCTCCTAAGTCATTCCAGAAATGAGGAACACATTCCCTACAGAGTTAAGACTGGCCCTTTCTCTCTCAGCTGTTCAAGGAAGGAATTAAGACAGAGCAGCTCAATTTGGACTTCTAGGTTGCTTTTCATGGTTTAATGTTTGAGGTTACCATCCAGTGTGGCTTCTGGACATGCAACGGAAGATGAGACAAGCACAGGATCTAGCATTGCCTTTACTCTCTCCTTGTCCTCCATAACATGGGGACAGCCCATTTGGGCCATCTAAATCTGGTTGTGAGCCGCCCTGAGGCTTCGGCGAATGGGGCAACATAGAAGTCCCCTAAATAAATAAATAAATAAATAAACAAACAAACAAACAAATAAATAAATAAATAAATTATTCTTCCCCTCCTTGCAAGAAGGAAGGTTGAGGCCCTACCTGGATTTATGTCTTGCTCCTCCTATCCCTGCCACTTGGCCACCAAACACCCGCACATCAACATGTTGGATCCCAAGATGATCTTCCATCTTCAAAGCCCAGACTGCATGGAAAGCAGCACACTGGCTGTGCAACTGGAGGGGAACCTCCCAAGGTCTGAGCCCCATCAACCATCTCAGAAGATGTTCCCAAGGTTTATTTATTATTTATTACAAACATTTATATCCCATCCTTCCGACAAGCACTCAGGATGGCTTACATAATACACAATTACAATAATACAGTAATAAAACCACAATTATTAAAACAATATAAAACAGGACATCATAAACTAAGAAAAGGGAGGAAAAGAATAGAAAATGTGACAGTAGGGAAGGAAAAAAAATCTTAAAACATCGAAAACCCTTGATTATTAAAACGATGGTTGAATAAAAAGGTCTTTACCTGGTGCCTGAAGTAGTATAACGTCAGCGCCAGGCAGACCTCTCTGGGGAGCGCATTCCCAAGTTTGGAGTTGGGACTTTGATCTGTCTTGTGCCCTACCTCAGACAGTGTCTGGAGACTCCTGGATTCTGCCCTTAATGGCACTTTTATGTTTTAATACTGTCCTATTGCTGGTGTTATTTTTGTGCTTTCCCAAATCTTATTTGATTGCTAGACAACACCTTGCTGACTTTTGTTGCAAAGTGGTCTAAAAATACTGCAGAGCAATCTGGTGCTTGTTGTAGTTACTGTCATTGCAGCCGGTGTTCTTCTTTTAGGAAATGGAACCTGCTGTAAGGTATCTTGCATATCAGAAGTGCATCTTTATCTTTCCTATAAAACTCAAGTAAAAGAAAGAGAATAGTGATGCATAAACAAGGATCAGCAGACAGAGATGGCACTCTTAATTGTGAATGGTCTGTGTTCATTTAAATATTTGGGTTTCCCTACATGGGGGCTGATCATGTCCTTATTGGTGCCTCCACATTTAAACCTGAGTGTTTAAATACAAGAATACTATTCCCAAGTGATGGAGCCATTCACATTTAGTCATTTTAAAGCTTCTGTTGTTGTTGTTGTCATTTTGGTACCTGTGTGTGCAAAGCAATGGGGTGAATCCCCTCTCAGCAGGAGCCACCTCCAAGTAAATTAATTTCAGGCCAGTGTGAAATCGATGCAAAACCCAGAATTTAGGATTTGCATGTTTTTGTTGGATGAATCTCCAATATCACCCACCGTTATCTGATTAGGTGTGAACAGAATTGTCAATGAAGCAGAAAACAGGACGCAACTGATAAAACATTTGAGCAAAAGATAAAGCCCGAGTGGCTCAGCCTGCCAGATCATTCCATATGCATTCATTTCAGTACGGGGACCTTTCATGTGACAGGCTTGGAAAGTCAGCCAGTAGGAATATTACTGCTCCTTCAAAGTACAAACTAGATATCAGAAACTGGGTAGGTTTTGTTATCCTTGGTGGAAATGAGCCTATCACATGTTTCCTATTGTTTGTGAATTATTTGCAAACAGTTGCTATGATCAAGATCAATAAATTGCACTTGATCAGAAATGCTACGTCATTAACAGCTTGGTTTTTCCCCCCTAAAATTGTAGAATCTGTCATTTCTTCGGCACCAGGTTAAGACAGTCCTCTTTTTGGTGGCTTTTAACAATTTACTTGGCCACCCAAAATCTTGAGGGGTTTTACCAGGACTTTTGCAAAGTCTCTTATCCTCTTTCCTTCCTTTTTCATCATTCTCTCTCTCTCTCTCTCTCTCTCTCTCTCTCTCTCTCTCTCTCAATATTTCTTGTTATTGTCTGTTTTTATTCTCTGGTTTAGCTGTTTAATATTTTTTCTGATTTTATACTTTAATTGTAATGCAGTCAATCAATCAATCAATCAGTCAGTCAGTCAATCAATCAATGGCTTAACTAATGTAACAGTCCATTGTTTGAGAGTAGTGTGTGGAAGGAAAGCTGTGTTTTTTTTTAAGTGGACTAGATCATCATGAGCTTGTTGAAGCTGAATTTATTCTCCCTTCATGAGCACTTGAAGAATCTGTCGATGCTACAAACATAAAACGGGAATTGCCAAGCTGAGCCTGCATCCCAGAGTGCCTCTGCAAATCTTGCAGAGTTTGTGGTGTCAGGCTGGAGAAGTGGAAGGATGCAGCTGCTCGTAGGGACACAAGGCGGTGAGGAGAGCCCTGCTGGATCACATGAAGGCCTTCCAAGTCTGCCGTTCCATCTCTACAGTGGCCACGTCTGGGAGTACCATGAGCATGACATGAGCGGGATTGCAGTGGGGAAGCAGGGACCCAGGAGTGGCCCTGCCTGCGCCTAAGGGATGAGTTGCTCTGTTCGTGTGGTCCTAACAGAAGTGAGGTAGCAAAGTTATGGGCTGTACCACTTGGACTTGCTTCAGGCTGGCTCCCGCATTACAGAATGCTTCTCACACTGTTTATGACAGCAGTGGGAAGCCTGACAGGCAACAGAGGGGGAGCCATCTTGGATACGTCAGCCAGACTTAGCACACAATCCTATGGCCACCCAATAATGTCTGGGGGACTTAGGATATATCAGAGTCCCAGCCTTGACCTTGGAAAGGTACTCAGAGGTCGTAGCTGTGTCTTGCAGCTGGCATGGTACTATCTGCACCAGTTGAGCTCCAAAGATTCTGGTTCTTTTCCGTTTCTGAGGAAATCTGGCACTTCCTCAGCTTGTCTTTCTCCTAAGGAACAGAAAAAATAGATGCCTGAAATCATCCAGTTGAATGTTTTGGAGGTTGAGGAGAGCACAGAGACAAGAGTATAAACAGGAAAATGTTGCTGAAGTTGCAACAAAATGGTGCAGTGTTGAGTGGACCTGCTTGGGAATCCGGCTAGCAAGCTGGCCAGTCAGCGAAGCCCCTTCCCAGTCCCATTTTCAATCCCCTCCCGCCTGTCATTCAACATTCTGCAGGCACAGGGCATGCTCAGCCCCCACTGAGCTATTTTGGTCTTTCTTTTCTTTCTTTCTTTCTTTCTTTCTTTCTTTCTTTCTTTCTTTCTTTCTTTCTTTCTTTCTTTGTACCTGGGGTTCTCTCAAGCCTTCCAGTACCTCCCTTTGTGCAGAGTTGCTGCATCATCCCATTTGAACCAAATAATAGATCCATATGCCAAAAATGAGTTCCCTCTTCATATATGAGATACCTGTTTGTGGGACCAACATTGTTTGGTTACTTGTTTGTTTATTATTAACATTTATATACCGATTTATCTGAAAAAAGCTGTCATGGTGGCATACAATAAGTTAAAAATTAACACTGTTGAACTCTAGTAATTAAGAGCATTAAAATAATTGCAACATTAAGGGAGCAGACTTAAATACAACTCCCAGGATCCCACAGGTGGCATGGATGGCTCAGGCATGCTGGGAATTGTAGAACTGGGATTGCACCCCAAAACTGTGTTATTTGAATAGCTAGTAAGAGAATAAACTTGGGCTAGGGCAAAATAAAGTGTAAAATAATATTTTACTTTAAATGAGATACTCCTCTGTCTGGCTGTTGATGGATCAGGCAAATTATTTGCATTCTTCTTTGTTATTGCTTTCAGGCTCAGAAAAAATGCAGAGTAATTTCCACCTGATATGAATGCTTGGAATAAAAATTGAGAAACGTTCACGCTTACTGGTCAGCTGCAAGAGAAAGCTGCTCAGGGCAGAATATCAAATGCTTTATGATAATTTTAGGGAGATAATCAAATCTGGACTTCACCTGCTGGCATTCCAGAAAAAAATCAGGATATCTCGATGTCTCATTGTTCCGATTCCCTTTTCTGTATTAATGCTAGTATGGGGTACTGAGGCAAGAGCATGTAGTCATTTTCTCAATGGGAAGGTAGAGTATTTGTTTACGTATTGTTATTCTTCAGGTCTTGTTAGCCATCCTGTGTTTCTGTAAAGAAAGGAAGGTGTTAAAGAAATATTCGTGAGCACTCAAGTGTGTTGACTGAATTGCTCTGAGGCTGCTGAGTGAGGAAGCTATGGAAGGTTCTGTAACTTTCCTGTTCCTGTGAGGTGAGTGAAAGCAATTTGCATTTTGTATGTTGATTGGCTGAATTAATAAGCTCTGGCTGGAGCAAAACACAGGAGAAATTATGTATTTGAGTAGGGATGGCCAAATTTGCTGAATTCTCTGACCAACAGTCTCTCGGCTGGATTTCTATGAGTGTTTAAACGCTGTCCAGTTCACTTTAATTGTGCAGATCAAATGGGAGTGGTCAGGAACATTTGGCTCCAAAGGGGGCATATACCAAAGTTGTACAATACCTTCCATAGACCAATCCATGAAATAGCTCACTTTTAAAAATGTACGCTCACACTCTGCCTGTTGGATAAAAATTTCACAATGTCAAACATCATTACACACTCAACAATTTGCAAGCATTTCCAGGACACATGTCCTATTGCATGTTAAGACTTTCTTTCTTTCTAAATTTCTCTCTCTCTCTCTCTCTCTCTCTCTCTCTCTCTCTCTCTCTCTCTCTCCTTCTCTCCTTTCTTTCCTTCTCCCTCCCTCCCTCCTTTCTCTCTCTCTCTCTTTCTTTCTAACTTTTCTATACTGCCCCTTATCAAAGCCTTGGGACAGTTTAACAACACAAAATGTAAAATTACACCCAGCATCCTAAAAATTCAACTAACAATAAAACCCCACTTAAAACAATCCGAACTTAAAACATTGGGGAAATTAAAAGGTTCCAGACTTGAGAATAGGGCTTGCTTGGCTGTTTGGTGAGCACAGATGGAATGTTTGTACATCCGTACATTTGCAAAGCAGAATTTGTATCATACATAAGCCAGGGCCAGGACTAATTCAGAGTAGGGAAAGGTAAATGCATGCATGCACACAGGCATGCTAGTCGTATTTATTTATTTATTTATTTATTTAGAGAACTTCTATGCCGCCCCATTCGCCGAAGCCTCGGGGTGGCTCACAATCATAAATAAATAACATAATATAAAACAGTATAATTTAACAGTATAATTTAAGTCGCCCTGGCCAAAGAGTAAAATAAATAAATAATATTAACAATTAAAATAACATTTGAATAAAAAGGTCTTCGCCTGCTGCCGAAAAACAAATAACGATGGTTCCAGGCGGACCTCTCTGGTCGAGGCTCTGGTCGAACTATGGAATGGGGAGATGACTAGGGCTGTTGACACGATTGCTCCTAAGCAGCCTCTCCCGCCAGGCAGAGCCCACTCTTCCCCTTGGTATACATCTGAATTGCGGGCAATGAAGCAGGCCGGGAGATGGCTAGAGCGTAGGTGGAGGAGATCACGGGATGAATCTGACCGAACACACTTAAGAGCCCATTATCCGGCCTATGCTGTGGTGGTGAGGGCAGCGAAAAAGACATTCTTCTCCGTTTCCATTGCCTTCTCAAAATGCCGTCCGGCGGAGCTTTTCCTGGTGGTACAAGGGATGGTCCGTCCTGGCCCTAAGAAAGATCTGGTTCCACCCTCAAAGGCCTGCTGTGATGACTTTGCCAAGCATTTCAGGGAGAAAATCTCTCAGATTCATCACGAGCTAGACTCTACTAGTGATTCAGAGGCTTCTGGGGAGATACCAATGTTGCTGTCTGGTCCAAAATTAATGGATGAATTTCAGTTATTGCGGCCTGATGATGTGGACAAGGTGCTTGGACGAGTATGTCCCACCACTTGCCTATTGGACCCTTGCCCGTCTTGGTTAATTAACAATGCCAAGCACGGGATTGGGACCTGGATCTTGGAACTGGTTAATGCTTCTCTGAGGGAGGGTCAGGTACTTGCCCCTTTAAAGGAGGCGGTAGTCCGACCGGTCCTGAAGAAAGCGTCACTGGATCCAGAGATGGCCACTAATTATAGACCAGTGGCCAACATCCCGTTTCTGGGCAAGGTGTTGGAGCGGGTGGTGGCGGGACAACTCCAAGCTCTCTTGGATGAAACTGATTATCTGGACCCATTTCAGTCTGGCTTCAGACCCGGGTACGGTACTGAATCTGCCTTGGTCGCCCTGTGCGATGACCTGTGCAGGGAGAAGGACAGGGGGAGTGCGTCCCTGTTGGTTCTCCTGGACCTCTCAGTGGCTTTCGATACCATCGACCATGGTATCCTTCTGGATAGGCTAGCTGGATTGGGGGTCGGAGGCACTGCTTGGCAGTGGTTCCGCTCCTATCTCAATGGCCGATTCCAGAAGGTGGTGCTGGGGGACTATGGCTCTGCACCATGGCAGCTATGCCATGGAGTACCGCAGTGAGCCCTTATAATCTGAAGAGCTGGTGTTGTCCAAGGATGCTTCTATGGTCATGTGACCAGCATGGCTAAACCCTTCCACGCACGGAATGCTGTTACCTGCCCACCAAAGTGGTACCTATGTATCCACTTGCATTTGCATGCTTTTGAACTGCTAGGTTGGTAGGAGCCGGGGCAAGTAGGAGATTGCTCCTCTATGCAGCACTAGGGATTCGAAGTGCCAAACTGCTGACCTTCCAGTCGACAATCTTAGCATCTTACCACTGATCCATTGCACCCTAATCCATAGTAAATCAACATAAACCAGGGGTAGAGTTAATCCACATTAAAGCAACATAAATCGGGGTACAGCATCAAGAGCATCTATCTAAAAGCAGGGCTTCCAACTAGCAGTTCCAACACCGTTACTTCCTGGGCCATCAGGACTTTGGTTCCTCAGCTCTCTGGCCCGAAGAAGCTCTCTGAGTCAAGGGCCATCCTCGAAGTTGCCAGTCTGAATGGCTATGAGATCTCAGCAAGAGCACTAGGGCTGAAAATGGAGTTTGCGGAAAGGAAGGGGTGCCCACCTTGTCCCCCTCATTCTGGACACCTCCGCTGGGTCAAAAGGCTGAGGTCTGTTGCAGTAGCAGCTGTATGGATGTTGTTTCTGATGCTGCTGTTGAAGCTCTTCGGAGCGTGGGCTTCTTGCCACCCTCTCTTCCCTTAAAGTAACTGATGAAATAAAGTTTCTTTTTTTAACTTTGAATGAAAAGGGTTTTGGCTGTCGTCCACACCCCCACTCGCTCTGGAGCGATCCAATTATCATAATAGGGCTACTTTGTGAGGAACAGTCAGAAACAATTGTTGAGATTATTATCGCTCCGAGTTGCATTTCTTATTCCAATTGCTGCCGCTTCATCATCATAGGCTGATTTTGCAAGAGACACTTAAAATGGTCCTTTGTGTTTTCTGCATCTGCACAATGCCTTCACACACCGGCCCTGATTATTCATGTTCCATTGTTCGATCGCTGTTGCCTTAGAAATACCGTTGCCTCCACTTTTGAACGTGGGAGCGGAGATACATGCAACAGGAGTGGGGGCTGCAACATCTAATTGAATAAGGATAATTACCAGGGGCCGGCCTCCAAAATTTTGACAGGTTCGTTTAGGCAGACGTAGTGCCACACAGCTTGCTCTGCACACTCTTGGCGTGGGGCACGCCTTTCTCGCTTGCCATGCCTCCTTCTTAAAGAGGCTCTCAGCCCTGCTACTGAACAGAGCAACTTTGATTCTCTTCCTCTGCTTGTTCGTTTGTTTGAAGAAACGCATTATTGAGGAAACAGGCTAGTCCATGAGAAATGTCCACACCTATCTCCATCTTCATCTCTGGCCATTAGGGATGGAGCACAAATAGGGGGTTTCTCACACAAATACGAGAGATGTAACAGTGTGCCCCAGAACTGAAGAGGAGTTCTCCAAATTCTGACTTGACTACGACATTTTTCCATAATATAAAAGCCTGTATTTTATAGGAAGATTCTTTCTTTCAGACACACACACACACACACACACAGAGAGAGAGAGAGAGAGGGAGATGGATGTAAAAATAATGTTCAAGATGCATTAGAACAATTGATTGAAAAACGTGTATATTAAGTTTCCACAAAATCCTGCTTCACTGACCTTTCACCTTTTGCTCTGGTGACTTCCTGACTGGATTGTTGTAATGTGCTCTCTGTGGGGCTGCCCTCGAAGACGGTCTGGATACTTCAATCCATTCAGAATATTGCTGCCCAGATGCTTTGTGCTTCCCATCAACTCTTGTGTCGGCTCATTTCTCTGCTCGCTTGTGACATTTTGCTTTGCTTTGCTTTGCTTTGCTTTGCTTTGCTTTGCTTTGCTTTGCTGGGGGACGTGCACACTTTTCCACCATGAATCGTGAAATTTTTATGCAAGGTGTGCTTTTTATGTATGTATCCTTTAAAAATATACACTTAAATTCACACTTACAATTAAAATGTGCATGTATCAAAGTGCTTCATGTTAAAATGCCTCCCCCACCACTTTTTTCAAATGTGAGCACAAACATGGGAATTTGCAAGCATTTTTGCAGAGTGGTGCTCCCATTCCCCTCTGGATTCAAGTGATGTAAACCCTGGAATGACTGCAGTGCATGATGGAGCATCTCTCCTAACCACAATGTATCCGAACAGTACAGTCAATACCTGAAGACTTTTCTGAGCGGCGACACCAAGGCAGGCTTGGAGTGCAACAGCAAGGAAGCTGTCGGGAGCCAAGGTTGCTCCTCCGAGCATTCAAAAGCCAAAGAGCATATTCCTTGCAAAGAGTCTTTACTGACCCAAAAGCTCCAATCACCTAGCGTGAATCTCTGAACATGCACAGAGCGGTTTGCCCAACCCAGTCTAGAATTCTCCTCCAAAAGCTCTTCTTATGAACAGGCCTGGACCCCATCCCTTCAGGAGGTGCCTTCTGGAAGTGAGCACACTTCCTCTCCACATGCCAATCTGTAATTGAACCACCCTGGCCATCATGCGGTCAGGAGATGGTGCCACCTGGCCTTCATCTGAGCAACTCCCTTCCTCGTGGTCCCCTCCCGCCTATCTTGAATATTCCCATGGGCTGCCTCCCTACCTGAGGGGCTTGGCTGGGGATAGGCACCTCCGTCTCTTTCATGTGTGTGTCTTTCAGCCCTTCCTCTCTAGCTCCCTCCTGTTTAATTTCACATTCTGATTCAGATTTGAAGTCCAGTCAGCAGTCCCTGAGAATGAATAACCAAAGCCATCCTCCTCCTCACCCCAACAGTAGAAGCCCTTCTCAGAGACAACTGGCACTTTGGAATCATCTCCCATTGAGGTCCCCTGGGTGCCAACTTGGGCATCCTTTCAGCCCCGGGTTAGGGTGACCCGCTCTGTCAAGGCATTTAAAGTCATGCAAGGATATTCAAGGGCCTTAAAGTCCCACCCTCTATTCTATGCTATTTTAACTGTTTTTGCCTGTAAATATTTGCATTTTGGGATATATTTGCAATATATATTGCAATTGGGATATTTGCAATATATATAATATATATATAAGAGCTTTGACTATTGAATGGTATAGATATCGATCAACCAATTAAAAGATGCATGCTTCTACATAATTTTGGCTAAAATATACACTTTCACAAGCAATCTTCCCTACTGTGAAATATGTAGCTGGAGATCTTTCTCTCAGGAGCACAACCTTCTGCCTTGCTTGGTATATTCTAAAGTGCAAATCTAGGTATTAAGAATTAGATCCTCAGTTCTTCTGCATCTTCGTTCTGCATGTAAAGCATGGAAAAGGTCCTGACCTTTCCCCATCAAATCAAAACTTCCTCATATTCCATCTAAGGAAGTGACCACCTTTGTTGTAGAAAGGCAGAAAAAATATTGATTCTCCAGATACTGCGAGCGTAAATGGAGGAAGACCGGTCCCTCTTGACAAAAGTCCAACGACCTCTGCAATAATGGGAATGTATCATTGCCACCTAATCCTGAAGAGCACCAGCTACTTTACATCAAACAGCCAGGCAGAAGTCAAGGTTGCCGCAGGTTGCAAAAGTATCCATTTAAGCACCGTGTTTGTTTGCTTGCACTCGGCTTTGCAGCTTTGCAAAGAAGGTTCTTCCTGAGCAAGGTGCCCTTCAGTTGAAAACAAAAGCAGTGCGTACAAAGCAGAAGAGTGGAATAAATAGCCTGCAACATAAAATTAAAGCTGGGTGAATCTCTCAATTTCCATATCTTTCTCTTGCTTATTTTTCCTGACTTCCATTTCGTCTCATTTCCACACCATTTTTCTTCAAATGCACACAAAATCAATACAGCAGAGAAAATAATATGCAAAAATGCATTGTGTTGTCGGAGAGGGTGCATATGCTTTTTACTGCACACAAGTGCATTTTTGTGTGCACCTCGGCCTGATATGTGCATTTCGTACGAGCACTTTCTGCAAATATAATTTTTGGTGCAATGTTACTTTTTTCAGTACTGCCTTATCTAATATACAGCCCTCCACTCATATCCTTTTAATGCATGTCAGGTATGAACGTCATATGAACTAAACTATTAGGGTAAAAAGATAAAAATCCCATCCATCCCTGCTTAAACCAACCCTAAGATCCTAGATTGAATCTAGTTTTCAGTGAAGAGCCTAACTTTGATTCCACAATGGGCAGTGTCTTTTCTGTTGTGGCCCCAGTGCTGTAAAAGTAGTGACCTGTGAAAATCTGATGGAGTTCCGTGACTGTTCCCCCGGGATTCTAGTTCATCAGCTCTGTACTGGCACTGTCCGTCAGATTTCTGTCTCTAAGCCAGGCTAAACTTTGTGCCTTTTTGAACGTTTTAAGGAAATGTGTGCAAATTGGATCAATTTCACACGGATTGCAAAATTATTATTATTATTATTATTATTATTATTATTAGAACATTTCTATGCCACCCCTTGCCGAAGCCTCGGGGTGGCTTACAACACAATAAAATACAATACAATATAAAAATAACAATACAAAATTAAAATTAATAATATAAAATAAATAAAAAATATAAACTATATAAAAGAAGTTATAAAAGAAAAGTTATAAAAGAAAAGAAAAGAAAATGTGTATGCATTTGTGTAAGTTGTACAAATAGCACAATTTGCACAAGTTTGTATAGCATTTTTAAAGCACAGACCGTTGCCTGCCCTTGTGGAAAATCCCTCTTGATCACTGAAGAAGTCCATCAAGCTTGAATGAGAATTTCCCAGTGCCAGTACATCCCTATCTGAGAATAAATGCTTTTCAACTGACTTTGTAGGTTGAAATTCATTCACAATGATAGCTTTGCATGTTAGAAGCCCTAATGTGAAGGGAAACCCAATTATCCTTCAAAATGCCCATTTCTCCAAATTTTGCACTGCAATTCTCCAAGCAAGACAATATGTACAGGAATTCATATGTTAAAGAAGTCTTAAATGCTGCAGGCCAAAAGGAGTTACTGCATGAAATTTCCATTTACGAAGATTAGAATCAGAGTTTTGAGGAACTAGTAAAAACTGAATCTATTATACAAATGAGCTGATTAAGATGGAAGGGCGCAAAAGAGGAGCAAAAAATAGAGGCTAGCAAATTTCAGGATTTTTTTGTTGCAGAAATTGAGTTGTCTTAGTCCAGATGTATTTATAGTTTTAGTGAAACAGGGAGACCTAGCAGGTATGTGCTAATGAACAAATACTTGTGCGTGTGTGTTTTATCAGTAGCAGACAACGAGAGCAGCCTTTCCATCACTGGGAAATGATGCATTCGTAGTTTGGGATGTCAGGGACATCTGTGCAAAGGGATGCAAATGAGTTTGCATTTCTGTGCATCTGACCCGCAGATTCTGCAGGGCACCTGCTTCTTTTGAATCACAGAGTCTGCAGATTCGTACTAGTCTTTTCACCAGGGAAGGGGGGTATGCATTAAGGCATGGATTTGCACAAGTGTGCCTTACTACTAATGGGAATTCATGCTGACGTGGATTAGTCAAGCAGAATGCAGTTCTGGGACAAACAGTCCAACCATATCAGTGACCATATGATGGAGCAAAACTCACTTGATCATCTGGGAAATGCAGATGGAATGGATTTAGCAAAATCCCAATATGTGTGTAGCTTATTGTCTGACAGTTTGGGAGTTGTGCAAGATCCACTTTGCATATTACACAGGAAGTATGAAAAGGATCTGTTAATTATCACATGTGTATATTGGTTATCCACCAAGGAGTGCAGAGATCTTTAAAAAATCTTTATAACAAATATCAAATAAAAGGGGCAACCTCCACACCTGGCACAATTTCTTGTCTTATAACGATTATTACATTGCATTTATATCCCACCCTTTCTCTTCTCATGAGGATCCCAAAGCGGCTTACATAGCTCCCCTTTATCCTCACAACAACCCTGTGAGGTAAGTTGGCTGAGTCTGTGACTGGCCCAACATCACCCAGTGAGCTTCATAGCTGTGTGGGAACTGGAACCTGGATTTCCCAGTTCCCAGTCCCTGCAACCCCTGGGATAATTTCAGAATTCCTCTGGAAGTGATGTTGCTTGCTGGGCATGGAAGAAGAAAGGAAGAGAAGGGAAAGAGGGCAAGACATGGAGATGTACACAAGAAAGAGAGAAAAGAGATGCCCATGCCGGCTTCTGGCTCTTAGCTTGCCCTTTTCCAGGATGCGGCCTCTGAGGAACTACCTCCAGGAAATGTGACCCTTCACTGAATCAAGAGGGCGGGTTTTCCACCCTACCTGATAAGGCAGGAAATAGAGGCTGGACAGGACCAGTCCAAGTCAAAGCTACCAAGTCATTGCAGCTCTCTTAGACCACACCTAGGCAAATGCAGGAAGAAGTCAGCTTATTATGGACACAATAAAAGAGAGAAGATGCAAATCCTACAAGGACGTTTGCTGCCCTTTTGTGGTGAAGAGCACGTGCTGGGGCAGATGGCACCATAAACCTCGGAGGTGGCTCTGCGACAGCCATCATTTTCCCAGCACCCCATTTGCAATGCAATAATGCTGGCCCACCTTTCTGAGATAATCCTGAAAGCCATCACTCGGTTAGTAACTCCGAAGGCCGTAACACAGCAGTGCAGTGCATGTTTTGTATGCAGGAGGGCACGGCTTCAGTCTTTGAAATCCCCGTGAGGGACTAGGAAAGATTCGAGCCTGAAACCCCAAGAAGCTGCTGCCAGGCAGTGGACTGAATGCTTGGCTTGGCGGAAGGAAGAATCTGGCATGGCAGCGGAAAGGCTTCATCTCCCTGAGAATGTCCTCTCAGTATGTACATCCCAACCCGTTAGTGATACTGAATGTGAATGCAAATGGACGTGCATTTTCTCTGAAATGTCCACAGGTGTCTGAGCTGCCCTCACACCAGCAAAACAGTGTGCACAGAAAAGGAACGATTTTCTCAGATGCGCATATTTTAAATGATTCTTGAACGTTTTTATATGCCGTCCCAATACTAAAAGTCTCTGGGACTTTCTTCCCCAACATGCCTCATCTCTGATAGCTGTGCACAATTTTCCCATTTCTGCAAAACCAACAGTGGTTGCAAAGATGAGCACAAATCATGGAACATTAAGCAGTGAACTGATGAGTTTGGCGAGCTCAAGCATCGGTCATTTGCATGGTCCTTAGAATCACTATTTTTCCTCGTAAGATGGGGAAGAATCTTCTAGTCCTAGGGTGAGCAACTCATGACCTACAACTCCATCATCCCCAACCAATATAACCAATGGCAAATGATGGTGGGAGCTGCAGGTGAAAACATTTGGAGGGCAAGTAGCTCCCCCCACACACAGTTAATGATCCCAATTATCATTGGAATTGTGGCTAACATCTGGCACTCCAGATGTTAGCGGGTCACTAACCTCCTTGAGGGTCGCTCCAGCTGCCAGCCCCAGAACTGGAGCAAGGCCTCTAGATCTGCATGCATGTGCCATGAGATAACAGGCCCTCTGGGGACGAGGAATTTCACTTCTCTCATCTGAAGAGTTGCTGAAGTAAAGAGGCCACGAAAGGGATGTGAGATTTCTTTTCCTACAAGGCATTTGAGTCCATTTATTGTTCCATGGAAGGAGAAACGGCACAGAGAACAGTTCCTGAAAAGCCCCGGGGTGCTAATGGTACTGTATGTTGCAGCGAAAGGCTTTCCTTGCCAGCGATACGGCATTCCATACCCAGCCAATTCATTGTTATGACCATCTACTGAATGTCAAATGAAACCATAATGGGGGCAAATTGAAAGTAAAATGTTAGGCGAGACTCAAATGCCTCGCTGACTGTTGAAAACTCAAGCCATTTGTTTCGCAAATGGGGAGAGTAAAACAGAAAAGGAGCTCTCTTGTAATGGGGCAGATGAATGGCTCACCTTGCCACTACTAGGGGATACCCCAGTAGAGGCAGAGAAAGTGTATCTGAAGGGATCTCCCAGGAGGGCATTTTATATACCTCTCTTGAGGAAAGCTGCACCCAAAGCGATTGCTTGAGGGCTTTCAGATTGAAATTGGGGGTGGGGAGATGGGAGGGTGACAGCAGCGACAGTTCTCTACACATTTAATCTATGCAAAATTGAAAGCACATTGATTATGGGAGAGGTCAGAGGAAGAGGCATTTGTACAGCACAACGGAGAACCTGAAACAGACTGGGAGCGATTATGCTTCTCCTCCACACACTAGAAAGCAAAAATGTGGCACGTAATATCATCCACATTATAGAAAAATCTGATTACTAGAGAAGAATGACAGAGAGGTGTGTGAGAGAGCACAGTTGCTGATTGGCTATGCTTTAAATGTGCAGTTGCTGATTGGCTAACCTTTAGGTGTGTTGTGGCTGATTGGCTAACTACTTGCTGGTGGCAGCAACATCCTTCATCAGTCCAGGGCAGGGTAGAGAAATAGGGTGGTGTAGTGGTCAGAATGCTGCACTGGGACTGATCTGGGTTGCAGTTCCCACTGTGCCATGAAGCTCAATGGGTGACTTTGGGTCAGTCTATCCTACCTCACAGGGTTCTAGTGAAGATAAAATGAAAAGGAGAAGGAAGATTGTGTCTTGAGTTCCTTGGAGAAAAATGGGTGGGACATAAATGTAATAAACAAACAAACCATTCAAGCTAAGCCCCTTCCTATCTCCACACCTCTCAATATTTTGGAAAGGTAGGAAGTTCCCACAGCAAATCCTCAGCAGTTCCTACTGACAAACACCTTCAATTCCACATCATGTAGAATTCCACATCATGCAGAGTAACACCCCCCCCCACCTCAGTACAAAAGTCAGTGCATGAGCTCTGTTTTGTTTTTCAGCAGGCAAAGCTGTGAGCATAGGCTGGAATCCAAATACCCACTCAGTGAAAATAATTGCAACCATTGGGAGGAGATAGTGAGAATTGTAGTCCAACAAAATCTGAGAATCCAAGGTTGAGAACCTCTGGTAGCACTGTTGTGAGGACAAAATCTCAACTCCTTGAAAGAAGAATCCCCTGAAGGGCAGCATATCCGTCCGTCCATCCATCCATCCATCCTCCTCCCCCCACTCTCATAAACATGTGTTCAGCTTACCCCATAATAGAAGGGAGCACAGAACATGGAAAACTAAGCAGGTGATGAAAAGTTATCTTGTTCTGCCATTCACTGCACCTGAAATGGTAGTTTTCCTGTGTCATCAAGGAAAGTATATTTTAAAAGATGGCCCGAAATCTCTCCGAAATGACATTTTACTTTTTGAAATCTTTCTCAAGTGTCAGTGAATTTCAGTCCAACAGAGAATATGTGGCAGTGTTATCATCAATGCACAACATGAGAAATGTTGGACAACATCGTTGATCCAACATTGATATTGTTTCATGTTGTTTGAACACAGCTGAATGAAGCAATGGTCTGAGCCCACAAACAGCATAGAAAATTTTGGGAGTCTATCGCACTGAGACCCAGTGTTTTTCCTCTGAAGAAGGTTGGCAGAATGCACCAGTGTGTGCAGAAATATCCTACAGATACCTTTGGGGAGTAATTGTCAGCATTTTACAATAAAATTCTTCCTGAAAGCTCTTGTATGCATTGAGTACTATTCTTGGAGTGGGGGTGGGGATGTCGAAGGTGCAGTATGTTTCCTAACTGGTGCTATTGTCATGAAGCATGGAAGGAAACAAATGTTACAGGGCTCAGATCAGAGCAACAACACCTCTGCCACATGTTTCCGCTGGATATTTTCTTCATCACATCACTCAGGCTGAATTTAGCAGAGTGCAATATCAAAACAGTTTTTTCTTAAAGAAAACAAACACAGAGCTGGGGGGAAAGGGCTCAGCTGTTGTAAAATTCCTAATTCACTCCCTCTGAAAACGGGAGCTACACAGGATGTTCCTTCCCATTCCACCTTCGTAATTCTATCCTCTTTTGGAGCGCAAAAACACGGACATTATTTCTCATGAGGTTTGCTGAACCATGGAAGTGGAAACTGGGTTTCTGTAGGTGTGTGCTTGTAGGACCTGGGTTGATTCCAGATGTTGAAGAACCCATGGGTTCTTGGTGGGTTTCCCTTTCTGAGTGGGTCAACTGCCCTACAAAGCCCCCATATGGGGCTAACATACACTGCCCACCTCCCAAAGTACAGGAGTTCATGGTAGATCAAAACTGTTGCTCCTTCATCTTCTTCATGTTCCTGGAAAGGCTGTGCAGCAACCACAAAGAATAAGTAAAGTGAGGAGAAACTCACAGGTAGATGAATCTGCCAGTTTCCATTTTCTTAGTTTCCCATTCCCCAAGCTTTAGCCCCTCTTGTTTCTATACCAGTTTTGCAAACATTTGATTTTAGTGGTCAGGAGTGTGGGACTGGGACTCAGGCCATCTGGGTTCTAGGCCCCACTCAGCCATGGAGTTCACCAGGTGATTTTGGGCCAGTCACAGATTCTCAGCCCAACCTACCTCACAGGGTTGTAGTTGTGAGGATAAGACTGAGAGGAAGAGGAGAATGATGCAAGCCACCTTGAGGTCCTTGCATGGGAAAAGGGTGGGATATAAATATAATAAATATTAATCTCAACACTGACAATTCTGGAGGGATGTGAATAGCAAAAGACACCTGTCTTTGGGTTTCATATTGGTTCAACTTATGTGTAAATTTTGCAATGTATGGCTGTGAAAAATGGCTGTGAAAGCTGGACCATAAGGAAGGCTGAGCGCCAAAGGATTGAGGCCTTTGAACTGTGGTGCTGGAGAAGACTCCTGTGAGTCCCTTGGACTGCAAGGAGATCAAACCAGTCAGTCTTAGAGGAGATCAACCCTGACTGCTCTCTGGAAGACCAGATACTGAAGATGAAACTCCAATACTTTGGCCACCTAATGAGAAGGAAGGAGTCCCTGGAGAAGAGCCTGATGCTGGGAACAATAGATGGCAAAAGGAGAAGGGGACGGCAGAGAATGAGGTGGCCAGATGGAGTCACTGAAGCAGTCGGCGTGAGCTTAAGTGGACTCTGGAGGATGGTGGAGGACAGGAAGGCCTGGAGGAATGTTGTCCATGGGGTCGCGATGGGTCGGACACGACTTCGTGACTAACAACAACAACAACAACAAATCTGTAAATTATGTAGAAGTGCATTAAAATATGAATTGGATGAATGTCATTTCCCCACCTAAGCAAGGTGAGAGGGCCAAGGAGTCCCCAGAAGGTGCCTTATGGTGCCCATCCCTGGAGCATGGGGAACTGCCTTATTTCGTCCATGTCCATGTAGCCCAGTAGCGCTGGGGTCTCCTACCAGTGGCTTCCCAGGGATTCCAGCAATGCAGGCCCCTGGCTCTGCTCTCCATGGGGCAGCATCCACTGGGAGGCAGTCTGACCTTTTAGGGAGCTGTCCTTGGTGCTGAAGCCATCTTGGGGCGGGCTGGGCTGGGCTGGGCTGGGCTGGGTTTCAGGACTGTGGGCAGCTCCTTAAAGGTCAGGCTGCCACTCAAAGTACCCACTGACATCAGAGTCACCACCCCCAGGCAGTGTCCAGAAGGAATCGTTGCAGCAGTGCAGCCTGCAGGCGCTAGCGAACGAACCCAGGGGATTTCTGCTTACAAGCACTGTGCTGAAGGCCCGCTCGTTGTATTTGTGCCACTAGAAAGTGCATCTTGTGATATGGGGGAGTAAATTCCACACAGCGCATTGGCCATGGGCAGGGAAATTGCTGAAGGTGTTGTCTCTGGGAGAGGGAGAGGAGCATTTGGAGTGGGGAAAGCTTTTTCCTTGATGCTCAAAAGTGCCATCAGTAGGACTTCCACATAATTTAGAGCTATTCTGAGAAAAATGCATTTTATCATCAAGTAGAGTGGGAAATTACCCAGACAGCAAAAGATAAAAAAGAAAAGAAATGGAAAGAACAAGAAAATTGAAGCATCTGTGTTCTAGATGAAGAAATATGAAAAGAAAAGAAAAAGAGAAGATAAATCTCAACTTCCACCTCCCTCAGGTCAGTATTTTTTTCCCTTGATGCTAATAATTTTGTGTGCTCTGGACTTTTCTAGTGTTCCTCTTTCACCGGTCCCTTTTTCATGGCAGGAGAGGAAATTTGGGACTCAGAGAAACAGGCAAGAGCTTCAAACGAGGTCGGGCATCCCTGGATCTGGCCTGGGGATTTAACAGAGGTCCAGGTTTTCCAAGGTGCATCAATGAGGTGGACTTTGGGGGCACGGGGAGGGTTTGCACACATTTGCTCTTGCACAAAGGCACGTCTTTGTGTGCATTAGTGCAAATATGCATTTGTGGAAACGGAATGAAATTCTCATACAATCCCAAACGTTCATCATCTGTCAAGGAGCCACGATGGAATGTAAGAAACCTGACAATCTGCAAAACACAAATGGAAGAGAGTTAACCAATTCCTAAATAATGCAAAGTAGCAGAAGTAGAATGGAATTCTGGTAAAAGAAAATCAATTTCCAAAGACATCTGAGACTCCATGAAACTCAAATGGAAAGGATTCAACAAAACAGATGCATCCCTATTTAGGGCTGGGGCAAAACTCCCCAGAGTCTGTCTCACTAGCACTCTCATGGGGCTCAATTCCTGGCGAGTGGCCCATGAATGCTCGGCTTTTTCTCCAGGAGCTCAGACTCATGGCCATGGGAATGAAGAGCCACGTGCAGGGAACCTGTTGGATTCCCAGCCCCACAGTGATTCCTCCATGTTGCTAACCCCAATATAGGGGAAGGCAGGGAGCAAAACGTTCTGGCCCTGATTTGTTTAGGGCTTGCTGGTAGAGCAATGATAAAACCATGACTGAGGCTTGGTAGCTAATTGGAAACCAGTGTAGTTCTGCATGGAGCCTCCAAGTTTCTGCATTTTGCTCAAGCTGCAGCCCCCGATCAGGCGCAAAGGTGGGCCTGTATTCTCACACCTGTGATAAAACATCCCCATATGCCAATGCATCACCCTGGTCCCACTCCCTGAGAGACATTCCAGATAGCAAGCAGGTGTGAGGTCAATAGAAAATAATCCCACTTACCCTGCACCAAAAAGAAAAAAAAGAGAGATATTTCGGTAAGCAAGCAGATTGCAAAATGCGGGCAAGGTTCAATTTCTAGATGAGTGAGGGTTATTAAGCATGTCGCAGCTATTCCTTCTGGAACAGTGCAGCTTCGTTTAGAAAGCTCAACAACCAGTCATTAGAGTTCTGCAATTTTGAGAATTAGCTCACAACAATCCGCCTGTGCAATTATGGAAGTATATATTTACCTTAAGCAGCCCAGACATAACGTGATCGCGGTTCAGATTAAAATTCTGCCACAATGAGACATGTCATTCTTCTCTCTTATACCCCTTCGTTAAACAGAGGTTACTGTACTGCTCTTGGAGACGTTAATGCCTTAACCCTTGGCAAGGTTCCAAAGGGAAACACACTTAAAATTCCAGATTCACACATTAGAAATTCAGGTTCAAAACAGCTAAATTCTCCTTTATTTCTGGAAGCCTGCTGCAGCCTTACTTTGATAACTCAGGATTTTTCGGCCTGACTCTCACTTGAAGCTAGAGGGTTGAATAGGTTTCTATTCTGTTCTCAGAGACAAGAATCAAAGCCCAGGAACTTTGGAACAAACCAAAGCAAGCCAAAGCCAGGAAGATTATTGTCACCCAGAATATTGTCAATTGTTAATTCCAGGCCCAGGCAGGAAGGGTGCAGCCCTGTTGCTCTGAACTCCGTGGGGAGAACAAGGCATGGAGTAGCAACCTCGCCCCATGCATTTGCTCCAGGCTGGCCTAGGAGTGCATGGGGAATCTGGTCTGGGGCGGGAAGACACTGGATTCCCTGGGCTTGGATCCCTGGACTCCAGTCCGCTTTGAGTCTGCATTGCTGGCAAGCACGCCCAGGGCTCCCCAGGAATTAAGCCCCGTGCAACCGCCGTGCAAATGGCACCCCTCTTGCACATCACGTGCACCAACCTTTGTTTGTATTGCTACACCTGATGTGGAAAAGGGTTGCTGTTCACACAACCTTTGCTCTGTGCGCATTTGCAGACATCCACCTGGCTTCGCTCACTTTCTAAGACAGGGCTGATCAGGAGAGCTGTCAATGCTAGAGGGATGGATCCCCAGGAGCTTTGTCACAGTCCTGGTTTGGCCATCTAGATAAAGTGCTGGGGAGGGAGAGGAAAGGAGACTGGGCTGACTATAGGAATCAGTGCAGGTAGACAGCTCCAGCCACCTCTCCTCCCGGCCCTGACATGCCCTTCTCCCCCCGCCCCTTTCTGGGGTGCATTTCTGCTCTTGGAGAGGCATCTGGTGCACCTTCCTACAAGGATTGCAGGGCAGAGCATCATCTGTTGGATCCTGGGCCCAAGTCCAGCTCTGGGACTCCGGAGAGAGATGTGGAGTGGAAGCTCCATTACCCACCTCCATCTTCCATCAGTCCGTTCGATAAACTATCATCCTTGACACGGGTGACTTTGTGTCTTCTTCAGTGTTCTGGAACCTAAAGTAAGGTTCTTTGGCTTGACCAAGCTCCCACAGTCAAGGATCTTAGACTGAGCCTAGGGCTGGGAAATACCCATTTGGAATCCAACCCTCCAGGATTGGCAGACTTCCTTTTATGCTCGCCCTGGTTCTGCCGAGCAAGCTGAGCCAAGAGGAAGCCTGCAAACGCTTGCAGAACCCTGGCTGCACAACCGGCAGCCTTCTCCAACTGGAAAAGCTGCAGGATGTGAAAAAGGGGCAGGGGCACCATGCACCATTCCCGGTGGCAACCTTCTTCCCCACTTGCCGCTTCTGGTCACAGTGGTGGGCCTGGAAGAATGCAACACATGGGGCTCAGTTCCTGGAGAACGTTCCACAAATGCTGGGTGTTCCCCTGGAACATTGAGTCTGGGCTGAAGCAAAGGAGGGCAGAACCCAGCAAGCTAAAACCAGAGAATCTGACCAAAATTCCACAGATTCCGCCCAGATCCCTATCTGAGCCAAGGTCAAATGAAGGATGTGTGAATCAAAGATGATGTCAGGAATATGGGCCGGCTCTTATCATGACCATTAAATATGTCATGCTAATATTAAAGCACATCTGTCTACAAGATGCCTTCCTTAGGATGTCTCAGTAAAGCTGAGATCAGCCAAGCTGAACTGCAGTGAAGTCCCTTCCGAGGCCGAGCAGGCCCACAACCCGGCAGGCTGTTAGTGACAGACGAGGAAAAGGCTTGTTCCCAGTCTGGGAGACCAGCCAAATCCAAACCAAAGGTAAGAGTTCAGCATGACACAAGGCACATGACTGTACAAAGAAAGGGAAATGTTACTACAGTGTTTTGATAGTGATGCCCTTGGGAGCAACTGGGGAGCTGACTGTGTGCCAGTAAAAATTCTGGGCATGGCCAAAAGCTTTTGGACATTTACGATAACAGCATGAAAACATGTGTGGACTTCTTTCCTCTGTCTGTGGAAAATGCACTGAGGTGGGAAGGTCCAGGAATGCCACAGGTCTTTGTAACCGGGAATGGAGGAGGCGTTTGGGAAGCTGAAAGAGGAATGTAGGAAGTGGGCCTATTCTGAGGCAGACCGCTGACCCAGCAAGGCCAGTATTGTCCACACTGGCTGGCAGCAGCAGACCTGCCTGGTGATGCCCAGGATTGAACCTGCGACCGTCTCCTTGCTGTGTATGTGTCCTGCCACTGAACTGCAGCTGCTCATTGCTTTTCCTTGGCAGTGGCAGGACCTGCACATCCCAGGGCAGAAGGTGGGTGGAGACCTGTTCTCCCCTGCAGGGAAGGCAGAACGCGCTCCAACGGAGCCAAGCTCAGGGAACCAAGGTTCAATCTGGATGCCAGGAAGCACTTCCTGACAGTCAGGACCCCGAGGGCGTGGAATGGGCTTCCACAGGAGGTGGCTGAAGCCCCATCGGTGAGGGTGTTCAAGGATAGGCTGGACATGCACATGGTAGGCATGTCGTGAGCGGAGTCGGCTGGAGCCGGGGGTCAGACCAGATGGCCCAAGAGGCCCCTTCTGACTTGCTCTGTTTCTGTGTTTCTAATGAGTTATCTTCTCTCTTTAATCAGGAATTTTGGGGAGCCTTCATAAAACCAATGGGGTTGGGGGGAGGTGGTTCTTTCTTCCCTCCATGTGCATGCTGGACCCAATCCGAATTTTGGCCACTGAGATGAGATGGATTGACTCTGCCAGGGAGGCCACAGACATGGATTTGGAAAAACTGAGCAGCCCACGTGTTGGGCAAGCAGCACCCCCCTCTGCGCTGCTTTTAGGAGCTGGCCACCCCAGCAGACACAGGAGGGGGTTGGTCACTGAGGCTACCGCAAAGGGCACCCCACGCAACTGCTGGCAGCACCCCTCTTCCATGCCAGCAGCTGCACTGGATGCAGAAGAGGGTCTGCCACTGGTCACTGGGCTCCCCATGAATGGCACCCCATAAGACCACCAGCAAAACCCCCTTCTGCATCCTGGGCCCCCCGTTTGGGCAGCTGCGCCTGACAGGGATGCTGACCAGTTTCACAAACGGGGGGGCCCGTGGCTCAGTCACTTTGCAGGGCCTGGCCAAGCATGAGGAGAAGTCCGCACATGCTAGGGGGATGGCCCCGAAAAGGCTCATCCCAACCCCAGCTCTGGCTGGCAGCAGCTTCCTAAGAAAGAATTTCCCTATCACCTGTGATTTGGTGACTTCTAAGGCGGGTGACGCCAGGGACTTTGCAAGCAAAATGCCAGCTCCGTGGCACAATTAATGGTCTTCATGATCTTAATGAACTTCTTGGTCACAGGTGTGGGGTGGGGTGGGGGGGTTATATCTGCTAATGTGCATCACTTCCCTTTCACCAAAATGCCCTGAGGCAGTATTTGGGGGCCCTCCTGCTCATTCTGCTGAGTGGGGCCCCAGGCTTTTGCCCCAAAGTCCTGTCCTGCGGCCACTGCCACAGGTGCTTTCATGGAGTTCTAGCCCCAGGCGAGAAGCCATGCCAAAGCCACAGGTTCCTCCACAGAGGATCAATGCTCACGGCAGTGTGCAATCCATTCTTCTCCATCCCATCGGAGAGGGCAGAGAGAGCACCCTCATTCATCACCACGAAAGGCTCAGCCGCAATATCCTGTGGCCGAATTGAAGCGTGGCTTGCCAGTTCCTCGCATTAATAAAACAACAGAGCATTTTGGAAAGGATTAGCTATTTGTTGAATGAAAGGATATTTCTATCAATAAATCATTCTGGCTTCTGTGGGGCATTTCAAAGGCGGGTTTCAATGAAGGGAAGGGTGGCTGGCCGGTTCCATCCCCTGCTGAACAAACAAGCATTTTGTCTGTAAACACAGCAGACCTCAGATTCTCCCCACCACCACCCCGACCTTAACCAGTAACATGCCACAAATACTGCAGGTGGAATTTTCCATGTTCCATCAAAAGGACTTTGCTAATGTGATTTTCCACCCCAGAAATGGAAAACAGCAGGAAAACAAAGAACTTGACCACACAAAGGAGGGTCTTCTTTATATGCAAACACCAGGGAAGGAGAAAGTGGCTTGCATTAACTGATCCTCCTGCTTTAAGGATGCAACTGTTTTATATGGTGAGGCCATGGCCCCAAGAGCTTGGTTTCCAAAGGAATTAAGAAGTTTAGGCCACTTTAGGCTACAGTCTCATTCACCATTTCCCTTGCAGGAATTCCCATTGAACGTAATGAGACATTATGGGACTTGGAGTTCAAATGTTGAGCAAGTCACTCCTCTGTTTTAGAAACCCGGCCATAACTAAGTGATGGATACCTGCAGACGGGGATTTTGATAAAGGTTTGCCCACTTTGCACTGCCTTAATTGCACACAGACTTGAATGCTATCAGTGATTAAGGTCCAAACATTTCTGCGCTTGCACACTGCCTTGCTGACCAAACATGTGCACGTTTCAAACATGCACAGGAAAAAATGTGTACCTTTGGAAAAAATGTGCACAAATCCACTTTAATTGATGAGAGAAAATAAGAAGATTTCAAAGATGCTTGTGCTTTATGCATGAATTAGAATATGCACAAATGGATGCATAATTTTTTATGTAAGAAAAAAGGCTGAATTCTAATATTGACATGAGAAAGATCAAGCTTTGAGGTGGAATTTGGAGAACCTCACAGAGATCACCTTTTGCTGATTCGTATCCCCATATTTGCAGGTGGGCAGTTGGCGGGTCAGTGGAGACCATTCTGGATTTTACTCCAAACTTTTAAGGACATTTCCATAGTGCCAAACCTATTCCGGGGAAAGGGTTCAGCACCATGGATGACACTTCAGAATCATAAAGTAAAATCTGGCATGGATACATAGCCCCACTTACACAGAAGCCATCAGCCTCCAGGGATGGGGGCGTTATTTCAGTGAGGGGAAAGGTGGGGTTTTTCCCGGGGGATGCTGCCCAACGTTCTCCCTTCTCAATGTTGCTGGGAGTAACTGCTAAATTATAGAAACATAGAAACAGAGCGAGTCAGAAGGGGCCTCCCAGGCCATCTAGTCTGACCCCCGGCTCCAGCTGAGTTGCTTCTGGTGGCTGGGTTAATGAGTTCAACTCATTATGAAGCTGAGTTGCTTCTGGTGGCTATTGGGATTGGAATATGATGGCCACCAAGGTGAATCATGAGAAACAGTGATGAGTCTTTGCCGTAATCCCTCGCCCTTCAAAAAACCCCAAGCACCTACTGTCTCATCTGTGAAATTGCAGGGGGAGCAGTCTGACCCAAATTCACCCCTTCCAAACCTGAGCAGAAAGTTCACATATGATAACTTTTGAGTCCACTTTTTGGTACCCAGTTTTAGACATGCACAAATTTCAGGGAAGTGTGCATGATGATGCATAGAAATGTTTTAATAATGATGATGATGAAGATGATGATGATGATGATGATGATGGAAATAATGATCCACTTCATTAGGGATCTGTGTGATGCAAATATGGTAAATTAACATAAAACCCCAAAGATATGGACTTCTCTCTCATCCCTAGTCAGCAATCAGATAGATCTTGACATGATTTTGCCATTGTATTTTCTGTTCACCTCTTTGATACCTGTGTGGACATACAGATTTCAGAACTAAAAATTTTAAAAAAGATTCTGTGCATCATTTTTTCAGCAGCTAAGAACTTTATTTCGGCTTCTTTTTACGGTTTATTCTAAGCCCAATTATGAGCCTTAATTATAACTTTTTGGGCTGCTGGTGACATCACCAGAGACACAGTGGGACCCGAGCCCTTCATGCTTCTAAGAAATCCTTCATATGACACCTGAGTTCTGCTACAGGAGAGAACCAGGTGCCAGGAGTTCTAGGTTTCACATCCCCAAGCTAGGTGCAGCCATTCTCATCGAAATGGAAAAGTTTGTGCGAGGCTTACGTGAATGGGGCAGCATATAAGTTCTCCAAATAAATAAAAATAAATAAATAAAAGTTACAGACTCCATCATGAGTCCTCAAAAAATCACCTCTCCAGATCCCGCCAACATTCCTATCCCTTTGCTCCTCAAAGCAAGAAAGAGGCTGATTTTCTTATATTTGGAAAAAAGCCCCCCGTTTACACCTTAGCCTTTAAATGTTGAACATACCCAGCACTACCACCCCAGCCTCTGAAAGTTGCTTTGATTCTTAAAGGAGTCTCGGCAAGGGAATTAGAAAGATTGATTCCGTTCTCATCCATGCCATTTTTCTTCCTGAACCTGCACATAGGATCTAACCTCTTGATTTAACACGGCTGTATGGCATATTTTTCATCTTCTTGGTTTGCTGTGATTTCCAGGCTCCATATGGTGGCTAGGTGTTAAATGTGTTGTATTGTATTCATCGGTGCAGCCTCTGAATGTATCCGAGAGGAAATAACCGCTTCTTGTAGGAGGCTTGTATGGAAAATGTTGTTCAAGCAGGAGAATGTGTACGCATCTGTCTTGGTTACTCATTAAATATCGATCCTTTTTAGCTCTGGCAATCAGCCAGCTGTGTTGCGTGTCCCAGAGCAAGAGGAAACAAGGGCTTTTCCTTTCCTCGACACAATGTAGGACAAAAGGCGGTATTCAGAGAGAAGAGAGGAAGGGCAGTCAGTTTGTAAAGTGCATTTGCAGGTCCGTTTGCTTGGATGGAGCAACCATCTTGGCCTTCTGCCACCTCCTAGGTGTCCCAACCATGGTTATTTAAGGCTTTTCTAGACTGTCCATCTACTGACGTCTCAGGACGGTTTACTACATGGTTAGAGAGCTTTGAAATATTCATGACAGAGATTTTGGTACAACTTTAACTGACTCATGCCTCCTGGGTAAGTAATTGAACCAAGAGAGACTCATGTGCCGAATTCTTCACCTCTTCACACTTGGCAATAGAGATCACTGGGGAAAAATACGCACAAGCACGTGTATATCAGTGGAAAGTACACCCTGGTGGAACCTTTTTGAGAAAAGCGCATACTAAAGAACATACCATCAATTGGCTACTTCGTTTTTCCTTTGGAAAAATGTGCACAGAAATGTGCATATTTGGGGAAAATGTTCTGCACAACATTGCCATTTTCTACACTGATGCCTTTTTAGAAAGCCTGTTAAACTTATGCCAGAATGGAATGGATTTAAATCCGTAAATCAGGGTCGGGAAATACGCAGCCCATGGGCTGCATGCAGATTGTCTAACCAGCTGCTGCCTCCTCCTCATTCTTCAAAGGACTTTTAACAACAAAGCAAAAGAAAACAAAGGCAGCAGCACAGGGAGGCCCAGAGGGACAGACCAGGCTAAGTCTAGGGATGGGTGAGGAATCTGTCCAGAGACCAAGTTCCTGACCAGTGCGCCCTGTTTTCAGGGCCAGCTGCCAGGAATTGGAGCCTCACTCACTGTGCGGGGAGTTCCCATGCCCACCACTGCCACCAGCAGCAGGAAATGGGGGAGAAGGTGGCCAGTGGACCCGTTCACAGTTTTATTCATTTATTTAAAATATTTCTACCCCGTTATACATGAAAATTGTCCCAAGACGCCTTACAATAATTAGAGTAATAAATAAACTGAGCAATAAGTTAACAACATACATAATACCAACAAAAAGCAAAATGCGACTGTAACTATTAAAACCAGTTAAAATTCCTTAATCCTTAAAATAATGAGTACAAAAAAGGTTTTTATCTGGCACCAAAGAGAATATAAAGTCAGTGCCAGGCGAACCTCTCTGGGGAGCACACTCCACAGTAGACATTTGCTTTACCTCCTTCAGGGAGGGTCCCCGGAGCAAGGCCTCTCCTACAAATCTTAGGGGGCACGAGGACATATAGGGAAGGAGATGAAGAAGAGAGAAGGTCTGCTCTTTCACATCCTGCAACCTCTCTTGATGGGGAAGGTTGTGGTTGCACAGCTGGTGGTCCACAAGCATTTGCAGACTTCCTCTTGGCTTGCCTTGCTTTGCAGGATTAGGCTGAGCACAAGAGGCGATCCATGGATGCTGCTGCGATGGATTCCAAAAGGGTTCATACAAGCCTACCTAAATTCTCTAGGGGCTTTCCAGGAAGCTCAAGCAACCAGGGAGGCTGCACGGGCAGTGCAGGGAGTTGGAATGGTAAGCGAAAGAGCCACTTCTTACACTAGGTAAGCACCCTGAAGAATATTTCCAAAAGTCCCAACATCCAAACAAATGGATCAGAAAAACAACAGCCTTTTCCGCAGGGGAATGAAAAGTGTGCAAAAGGGCAGCTGGGGTTGCAACACAGCACTAACATAGATGTTAAAAATTAGTAGAGAGCTTCCTAGACTTTATTGCGGTAAATCAGCACGAACACGCCACTGCAAACACATCCTTCAACCCACTTACGATTTGACAATGTTGCTTTTGGAAGTGGATGAAAGCAGGGAAGCCAAGCCATTTGGGCCCGTTCCATGATTTGCCAGAGCCAAATACTTTAAGCAGAAAGTATGGCTCAGTTTCCATCCATAAAAGCCTTATCTTCAGCTTCATTCATGGAAAAATGCCATTTGCAAGGATGTGGTTGCTCTTGCGGAGGCCAAGGTCAACTTGTAGAACAGTCTGGCATGCGGAGTGCAATGTCAGGCCCGGGCCATCGGGCTGCAGAGAGCATCCAGAATTTGCAAAATAATCGGGCAGGTAAATGTTGTCCTGCCACTGAATTTCCATGCTAGGCGCAACAGTAATGGCTGGATTGGGGCCAGCCGCAAAGCCATTAAAAGCATAAGGGTGCTGCCAGAAAAGTCAGCAGATACCTCTGGATTCTCTGTTTAGTGAAGATAATGAACTACAAATGGCTCCCACAAGCACAAAAACAAACAAAACAAATTGCAGTGGGTCCTCATTTTCTAAGAGGTTTATTTGATTGATCCTATAGACCATTTCAATAGTCCTGATGGACACCCTAAGCAGTCCACAATCAGGTTCAGGATTCTACTGCCCTAATGAGCTTATTTTAAAAGATGTCCAGTGATTCTGGAAACTGTGCAGCTCTTTGGGATCTGCCCTCATATTCCTCTTGTTTCTGAGTGACCAAATTCTGTTGGTACTGACCAGCTCAGACTGATATTAGAAGTGCACCATTGCTCACGCCAACCTTATTCATAATCCACGTAATGTGTCTGTATTCCCATTTAGATATGCCAGATGTTTATCTACAGTTTCTGTTTGCCTGTATCTTTGATGTTCAGCTTCAGGCCATCAATGTTTGAGCAATTCCCTTTGATTTAGTCTACTGGGGCTAATTTAGTCTACCGAGAAATTTGCGTGAATTAGGACATTTGCACAAATTGAACTTGAAATTGGGAACAAGATGAAGCAGAGCACATGTTTGACAATCTGCAAACATTTTTAAGGGGCACATGATAATGCTTGCTTTCAGGTTTCACATGGGAAATGCCTGCAAATTCTGGCAGCAAAAGGGAGAATCTTTAAGCAAAGGGAGAGCCCAGGCAGACTCTGAGGGTGCCCCTTCTGGTGAGCAAACATCACCCAGTCACTGTCTTCTTCTAATGGTGGTACAGTCTCACCAGGAAAACGCACCTTGGCCATTTCTTGGACAAGTACAGAACATGAGCTGGCTGGGCCAGGAGAAGCAGGTATGGGAAGGATGAAATTTGCAAGGAGAACTGCAAGGGGCATGATGCTTCTGGTGGGTTACATAATGGACAGGTGGCTTCATTCAAGTCCGTATTGGCATAACCATAGAATCATAGTAGAGCTGGAAGGGGCTAGAAGGCCATCAGGTCTGACCCTTGCTAGTGTGGGACTCCCAGTTAAACCATCCCTCTCAGATGGCTGTCCAGTTACATCTTGATCACCCCCAGTATGGGAGAGCCCACAAACTAATTGGTTCCATTGTGGTTCTGCTCAATCAGTGAGGAACGTTCCCTGACATCTAGCCAGAATCTGGCTTCCTGCAACCTGAGCCTGTTATTCTGTGTCCTGCACTCTGCGATGGCCAAGAAGAGATCCCGTCCTTCCTCTTGGTAACAGTTTTTCAAATAGTTGTAGAGTGCAATCCTATCTCCCCTCAGTCTTCTTTTCCCCGGCTGAACATGCCCAGTTCTCTCAATCCTTCCTTACAGGGATTGGTTTCATTCCCTGGATCATCCTTGTTGCCCTTTCCAGCTTGCCTGCATCTTTCTTAAAATGTGGTGCCCAGGAGCAGTACTCTAGAGGAGGCCTGTGATGATTTAGACCCGCAATGGGAAAAAAACCCATGCTCTATCAGCCCAAATTGCCTTGACATGCCCCCCCCCCCCAGTGAAAAGCAGCCCAGTTTTCCAGCAAGTGCAGCAGGAGAGGAACACCCCTGGAGGTCCTTGCGGGGATCAGAGCCTGTGTCAATACAAAGCACAACTCGGAGCAATGCAAGCTGAGCTGTTCAGCTTGGCCACAGCAACACACGGTCTTTGTGGGGGCTGTCTGTAGGCTTGATCCCGCAGCCAGTCTTGGCTGCACTCCAGCCTGCTCTTGCCTCTGGTCTGACCCTGCCTTGCTGGGTACCTTTGCCTCTGGTCCAGCTACACAGTGCCAGCTATCTGATCCCCACCTGCATCTGGCTTTGCCTTTGTCTCTGGTTCTCCTACCCCTTGCCTGTTCTTGACTGTGCCTTTGCTTCTGGAGCTTGGTATCTGATGCCTCCCTGCTTCGGACCTCACCTTTGGACCCACTCAGCCTTGCTGGAAATCTGCCCCTTGCCTGTTCCCAATCCAACCTTTGCTCCTTGAACTGCCATGCTTTGTCTGAATCAGGCCTCCTTTGCTCCCGGCCCTTCCTTTGGCTCCGGACCTGTTGTGCCTTGCTGGATGCCTGACCCTGCCTGAGCCTTTGTCTCTGGCCTTCCTGTATTTCACCAAGGCTTGCACTTTCCTCCGTCAGCCTTGGGCTGGTGCTCCAGCCACAGACACCTGCCACCTACGTCCCTAACACAAATGGAAAGACCCAGAAGAAAGAAAATCCCATTTGCACAAACTACCATTGCTTAAAAAAAGAAAGAAATGAAATCTTCATATTGGATTAACTCAGTGCTGTTTGAATCTATGCCAGCAGCTGAAATGAAGTGGAATCCACAGGCACTGTGCTGGTAAAACCCATTAAGATTTCATTCTAAACTGCCTCTTCATACAGCCTTCCGCTGCACAAACCTGCACAAACGTAATTAGTTGGAAGGAAGCTGGCCCCACCGAATTCAATGGGGCTTGTTCCTAGGTCTGCAGCTTCCCTCTTGCCCTGGTTGTAAATTCAACTGCCCCCCCCCCCCGTCCAAATATAGTGTGAATTGCCTGTTCTACTGCTCATATCCCCATGCAAGGCTAAGGAGGGACAGAAGCAGAAATCGTACAATGCAGAAATGAGGTTTTTATGACGACTGGGAAAAGCAGCAGGAAAAATAAAAAGCATCCAGTCATGGATCCTTCTTAGCTTTGGCATTTACAGCTTTATAGACACTCCTTACTATCTGGGCACACAAGGAGAGATGCCAAATTCTAAGCTTACTCATATCTCTCCCTGCCACCCCCCATTTCTAATAAAACTAGAATGTTTTCTCTCACTTTAGAATGCTACACAGGAATGCAGAAAAAGGAGAAGAAAATAAAAGCCAGAGCTTTCCTTAGAAGCCAAAATGACATAACTCAGGCTGTCCTACTTTGGACACATAGAGAGCAGGCAAAACTCCTAGGAGAAGACCATCAGGCTAGAAAAAGTAGAGGGCAGAAAAAGAAGAAGAGCAAATCTGAGATGGATGGACTCCATAAAGGAAGCCACAGCCTGGAATTTAAAACAGCTTATGTGTTCCTTGTAAGCCAACCAGAGAGTTTTTTAGTAATGGACAGCATAGAAAAACTTTAAATAAGTAAATTTTATGGACAGGACATTTTGGAGGGCTTTCATGAGGTTGTCATAACTTGGAGACAATTAGGCAAGACAAAACATCAGCAATAATAATAAAGAGAAAGAAAATGGGCACACATGCCAGACTGACAGAGCAGATGTTTGGTGCACATCTGTCTGAATGTTTGTCAGCCCAAAACTCACTGGTTGGTAAACATGTCCAAAGGGACCATTTCTCTATTCTATTTTCTCACAGTTGTATGTCACAAAGAAAGATGTGCAAATCAGGAGAACCCAGGTTCACATCCTAAAGCATGTTCCAAATCAACTCTTCGTCAGACAGCAAGCTTTGATTTCTGCATGAAAACTTGTGTAGCCTTCTGAGTATAATTTTCCAAATGTACGCATCAGTTGTACTCTTGCAATGTCTGCATTATTCTCCAGTGAGTTAGGGTGTATTTGTGCATGCAAAAGGTGCACTTTTGAAATATGCACATTTTTCCAGGCATAAATATTCTGTTGAATGCATTTTGGGTGGGTCAACACATCGCATGACAAGCTTAGAAATGTACAGATTTGATAGCACAAAGCATGCAGAGAGCTCCCTCATGCTTCTTGGAGTTTGCTGTTGGAGGGAATGATTTCTGGTGATTTAAATGTTTACTTGTTTTTATGTTTGAGCAGAGGCTACTTGGTGGTGGGCCCAGCATTGTGGAACAGCCTCCTTTAAGAGGTTGGGTTCTGGTGCCTCTCTTTGCTAGCCTTAAGGCAGCAGCGTAAGGCTCATTTGCTGAGAAAAGCTGACAGTTTCCAGGGATATAAGGAAAATGAGGTAGAACAGCTTTTACATTCATCTCTTCCTCATTTATTTGATTTTTTAGCCCACCCCATATGCCACATGGCTCCCTTTCTCTTGCTGTCCATTGTATCACTCACCAAGTGCTTCTGCCAATCAAAGGCACTTCTAGAATTTGCTGGTGCATCAGATGGGACTGGCAGCAGCTGGAATCTCTTCCATCAGCTCAATGGATTCTCCGCTCCCATCTATCTCTCCTAATAAAAGAGCATGTGTCTGCCTGCCCTTCTATCTGTGCTATAGTGCCAAAATCGTGGAACCTAAGCACCTGAAAGGTGCACCCTAAAGCGAAGCCTTGTGTTTGCAGGGCAGAATTATTTTGGTTTTAAAACGCATTCATTTATTTCAAGGCATCCAAGGAGTTGAAGCCTGCAGTGATATTTTCAGGCTTTAGGGGGCAGATGTTCAGTCCAGGCAGTCTGGTCTATGTCTGCCCCCTGCTGTTGTGTAGACCCTGCTCAAAGGAACGAAGTGTACAGACCCCTCCTTTGGGGGCCTTGGAGACGCACTAGGGCAGGTGGCACATCCCAAGGTGGCATTAGGGATCTGCGAGGAATCCACCTGAAGTGGAGAACCTACTGGATTGTCTGGTTTTGGTCTGCTGTGCCATGGCCCAGAGTCTACAAAGTTGCCTGATCAAATGCATTTTCTGGACAACCTCGGTGAGCCCAGCAATCGCGGGGCACCCGCCTGCTGTGCAAGAAGCACCATGGTCGGCCACTGGGAATGGTGGCCACCTTGCCCACTCACTGTGCCCTCTTTCCCCCACTGCCACTGGGGGCAGCAAGTGGGGTGGGAGGCTGGTCTCCAGGAAAGGGGGCTGAAGAGAGTGGGCAACTGGGGGTCTGCAGGCCCACAGACATTTGCAGACTTCTTCTGGTCACACGTTCTTCCTTAGATAGGGACAAGTACCAGAAGAAGTCAAGTTCAGGGAACCAAGGTTCAATTTGGATGCCAGGAAGCACTTCCTGACAGTTAGGACCCCGAGGGCATGGAATGGGCTTCCATGGGAGGTGGTTGAGGCCCCAACAGTGAGAGTGTTCAAGGATAGGCTGGACGTCCACATGGGGGGCATGTCATGAGTGCAGTTAGCTGGAGCCAGGGGTCAGACTAGATGGCCCAGGAGGCCCCTTCTGACTTGCTCTGTTTCTGTGTTTCTAAGTCTGATGAGCAGGCACCAACTGTGTTCCAGAGAGATTTGGAACATCTTCAGCGGGCATCCCGTGATTTCGATGGATAGATATAATATCTCCTGTTGATATCAATGTAAGTTTCCGTGAAGGCTTCACTGTATGAAATGATAGGTCCTTCCACACCAAGCAAAGCTGAGACCATCTGCAGATCTTAAATAAATAAATTTGCATAGTTTGTCAAACAAAGGATCTTCTCTGGGCTATTCCATCTTTCTATTTTTTTTCTTTATATACCATTATATGCCATTCCATATTCCAGTGTGGTGATTTCAGAGTGGTGAATTCATCGAGCAAACAAAACAATTTGTTGAAAATAAGATCAGAAAAAACGCATCAATAAAACCATGGTTGGTTAGATCAGAAAGGCTTCCTGAAATAAAAGTTCTTTTGGGAGATGCAATGCAATGTTCCACAGAAACAGAGTTGCTACTCTGAAGAGTTTTCTCCAGATAGACTCCCATCGGCCATAGGTCCACATGGAACCACCGGACATGTGCCATCCAATGAAGCTGTCCAGTGACTGGGTAGATTGGTAAGCAAGAATGTGCTCTTTCTGGTTTCCTAGTCCCATGTTCCTTAGGGCTTTATGCACTTGTTCCAAACGCCAGTTTGCCCTATCTATCACAGGACCCTCCTTGAAACGAGAGCAACAGCTGCACCAGTGCAAAATGTTAGCACCACACAGACCACATTCTCTGCTTGTATTTCTCTCTATCAATATTTTTGTTGTTAAGTTGCAAAGTTGTGCCCAACCCATCATGACCCCATGGACAACCTTCCTCCAGGTTCTCCTGTTCTCCACTATCCCCTTGAGTCCACCCAGCCCCACACCCAGCTTTCCAGTGACCCCATCCAGCCACCTCATCCTCTGCCATCCCCTTTTCCTTTTGCCGTCAATCGTTCCCAGCATCAGGGACTTCTCCAGCAAGTCCTTCCTTCTCATTAGGTGGCCAAAGGATTTGAGTTTCATCCTCAGTATCTGGCCTTCTAAAGAGCAGTCAGGGTTGATCTCCTCTAAGATTGACTGGTTTGATCTCTCTGTCAATATTTACTGGTTTTATATGAATCTAACAACAGCCCTGTTATCAGCTAATATCTTTGTGGACTGCCATCATGTCTGAACCTACTCAAGAGGCTGGCTAGGCAAGTGCAGTAATTATGCCTTGAAAGTCTGAGCTAATGCAAGCCCAATGCTCACTATAGCCCATTCCCCGTTCTGTCTAAATCTGCCCAGCTCCATAGCCTGCCCAGGAAGCCTTACTCCCCCAGGGCATGCCTGGCAGCTGTGCCATTCAGAGCCAACATTTTTATTGGATTGGGAGGACCTGCCTGTCACACGAGGTCTTGTTGAGCTGCCTGCTTCAAAGGTCTCAGGTGGAACTCAATATTGGCAGGCTGTGGCAGCTGGGTTACAATTCTGCCATGGGATCAGTTTGCTGATGGATTACGTGGCCTTTTACTGTGACATTTCTATTTGACCCACCCTGAATTTCTCAACCTTTACTAATAATTAATTATGTGTGTGTGTGTGTGAGCACATGTGCATGGGCATATATCTACATATATGTAATAATATCAGGAGACATGTGTATCACAGCGGTATTTTTTTAGCTTCAAGGTAATTTTTTCCTGGAATGCTCTTGGGAGATAGTTGAGCTTGGAAAAGAAAATGACAGCGTAACGGTGACTTATGGTTTGGGAGAACCACTGGGCATCCAGACATCCTGTGTTTAAGGATCAGTTCAACTAGGGAAGGATGAATCTGTCCATTTTCCATTGCCTCATATCATTTCATTCCTTTTATTTAAGAAAGATTTTAATCATCTTTTATTATAAAACCACCCTAAAGCAGGTGCAAGCAACACCATAAATAATAGCACTTTAACAAAACATGCTGTTGTTTAGTTGCAAAGTCACACCTGACGCATCACGACCCCATGGACAACATTCCTCCAGGCTCTCCTGTCCTCCACCATCCCCCGGAGTCCACCTCGGCCCACACCCACTGCCCCAGTGACTCCATTCAGCCACCTCATCCTCTGCTGCCCCTTTCTGCTTTTGCTGTCAATCACTCTCAGCGTCAGGGTCTTTTCAAAGACACACACGCAATATCAAATGGTAAGATAATGTTGCAGATGAATAACAGGTCGTGTGCTGTGGCAAAAGAGAGGAGAGAGAAGTCTAGGTAGCCTTTTGAAAGCCAGTGTGTGGTACTCAGTGCTTTTTTTGTCATAGAACACACCAGAACAGAGTTCTGGCACCCTTTTTCGACAGATTTTCCAAGTTTTAAAAGTAACTTTTGAAAATTTGATGTTTGGTCCATGTGGATTTGAATCGCCCTGTCGAGTGTAACAGGTTGGCAGCAAAATCATTAAAGCGGTGCATGCGGGCTGCTTGTGTGTCGAGTCTGATGCTTGCGCACTTCGTCCGCGCTGGTTGTGATGGCGCTGCTCAGCTTGTGATTGGTCGTGTGGTCGCTCACTGAGTGCTTACTGCGGGCGTCAACCGTTATGTTTCGTTACACAACTGATGTGTGTGGGTATGTGTACAGTGATTCACTACATGCGAAAGATAAATAATTTCATGAGTTCCGGCACCCTTTCTTTACAAAAAAAGCACTGGTTGTACTGGTTAAGGGGGCAACCTTAAGGGGGTGAGGTTAAGGTGATCTGGGTTCTAGTCCCCGTTAAGCCATGGAGCCAACTGGGTGACTTTGGGCCAGTCCCAGACTCTCAGCCCGGCCTGCCTCACAGGGTTGTTGTAGGGGTATGTTTGAGAGCAGCATGAGGAGAACAATACATACCACTTTGAGCTCTTTAAAAAATGAAAAAAACAGGATATTAATCTAATAAATAAATAACCAAATAGCTGTGCAGCTGGATCCCTGTGCCAGGTGCCACATACCGAGCTCAAGGCAAACATGGATTCTTCAAACGGGCCTCCTTCAGTTTCTTATTGTTCCAATGTTAAGTGTGATTTGCCCCAAAATTTGAGGGTCATTTTTGTAAAATTTGCATCCAAATCCAGACTTTTGTCTACCATTCTTCTTCTACATACATTTTATACTGATGCACATTTTTTTGCAAGCATTTTCCCTAAAATCATGCATTCGAATGCTCATGTCACTAGTACATGGAAGTTCTGTTCGCTTTCCTCCAATGCACATGTGACAAAAATGTGCTAATTCATATTGGTTAATGTACATGTGCATTAATTCACATTAATGAGTGCACATCTGTGCATTTGCACTAGTGAACAATGTACATTAGTGCCATTCTCCCTAAATCATGAAAAATGTATCTTCAGATCTGCAGAATCCACATAACTCGAAAAAGTTCAGACCTCCACAGAGGCTGCTGTCTGAATTCATAGAAGTCCACAGTCTTTTGAATCTCTTGAGAATTTCTCCAGCGCATCCAAACATTACAAATAAAATGTACATCAAAATACCTTTGCTACTCCATGTAGTTATTGCCAAGTTCAAACAAGAGGTATAACAGCAAAATATGAAGCATGGCTTTCCCCCCCTCAGAAATATAGAAAACAATTGTCTTTTGTTTATAAAACTTGCAAAGGTGTGAACAGAAATAACCTGCTAGAAAAGGTAGGGGGGAATGAATTTTACTTCACACTCTAGTTCAGTTTAGTGTCCATCAACCTAGAAAATCTAGTTGAATTGAGAAAATCTAGTTCAACACCGAATTACTTTCAATGACGATGTAGTTGTAATCTTCATTTCCTGGGAATAGACCCCACTTAGCTCAGTGCAGTGTGGAACACACATTCCAAAGACAATTCCTAGGATACACGAGGTGTGTATTGAAGAAGAAACTTTATGAATTTATTTGAATGAGAGTCAAACTTGTGTCTTAGCCTAGGGATGCTTGAGGATTTTGGCTCGTCTGCATTTGAATGTGTGCTGCCTCAGAGCCAGATGACACTGCAAACTAGCATTTGGATCAAAATGCTGTCATCTGGTACGACAGGCAATGTGGTGTAGTGGTCAGAACATTGGGCTGGAACTTGGGAGACCCGTGTGCAAGTGTCCACTCAGCCATGAAGCTCACTGGGTGACTTTGGGGCAGTTGCTGCCCTTCTGCTGAACCTACCTTGCAGGGTTGTTGTGAGGATAAAGCAGAATGGAGAAGGAGAATCGTGTAAGCTGCTTTGGATCCTCTGCAAGAGGGAAAAATGTGGGTTATAAATGCAGTCAGAAATAAGTCATTCAAAATACGTTGAATTCCCACATTCTCTGAATTTATGAAGCCATTCTCAGCTCAAACAATTGTTGAAGGCACATTTGAAGACAAAATGTGTTTGGCAAGGCATTCTTTCAGTGCAAATGTATTTAGAAATGTGTGTGTTAAAATGCATCTTAACTATATTGAGCTAGGAGTGTCCCGTGCATGCAAACAACAAATAGCAGCTTTAAGCATAAAGGGGAAATAATGGATGCTGGATGAACAGATACAAAATTAATATGAGCAAGGAATAGATTTATCTCTCCATATCTTTGCAAGTCCTCATCTTCCCCCAGTTGTGTATTTCTGCTTTAATTCCTAGGGCAGACTTTGAAATATCTGTGATATGAGGGTAGCATTACATTGCATGTATTACATTTCTGTGCTTCCCAATAGCCAAAGCTCCCTGGACAGTTTACAAAGATTAAACAGCAGCATAATATTAAGACCATTGGCAAAAACACAAATGCACACAGGCACGGTTTGAAGAATCAGCTATAAGAAATCCCAGGATACATTGCAAACCATAGGTGATCATACGCCTGGGACTAGAAGAAGTTCTTAACCTAGATGACAATATTGGCCTTTAGGTGGACCTTGGGAACACTAGGCAGAGTGTTTCCAAATCAGGGGGCCATGACCAAGGAGGCTCTGCCCCTTGTTGCCAACCTCTGAACCAGTGCTGCAGGAGGCTTTTAGAGAATGGCCTAGTATGGTGATTGCAGCACATGGGGAGGTTCCTATCAGGCAGTTTGATCCTGACCTGAGTGGGAAAGGCTGACATATCCATGGCCAATCAGTCCCTAGCTAAGGCTACAATCCTGTGGCCTCCTGACATTGTTAGGACAGGTCAGAGTCCCAGCTCCAACCTTGAGAATGTCTTTGGAAGGTAAGATTTTCCAAGAGCTTTTTTACTCTGAGATTCCTCCTCTCTGGAAAACAGCCTTGGCACTCCTGTTATAATTGGTGGTAATGAGATGTGTACTTATGCACCTATCTGATTTACAGGTGTTTGTTTTTAATTATTAGTAAACAATTTGGTTATTTTACTGAATATGGGCAATAAAAAAGGACCAACACAGGTGTGCAATCCAAGGCTGGGGAGAGAAGGAAAGAATCTTAGTGCTTCTCATTCTGTCCTCCCTGAAATTTATTTTTAAAAAGCATTTAGATGGCTGGAGTCTATACATTCTGTAGGATGAAAGGAATGCAGAGGTTATCCTGGTCTCCACAATCTTTCTGCCTTCCATTGGATACCTCTAATTCTCTGAGTTTGGGGGGTTCTGGGCAGCCACATCGGATGATACCCTGAAGGATGCTCAATGAAAACTAACTGCCTTTGCTTGGAACAAAGATCAAACATAACTTCAGCTGTTGGGCAATATAGAAATTAAAGAACGAAAAAGAAAAAGAAAGCAGGAAAGAAGGAAATTAGCCATGCTGCTTTGCTCCCTTTGAGACTTACTTAATTATTTAATTGATTTTTATGCCGCCCAATCACCCAGGCCCTCTGGACAGTGTCCGACAGTTAAGAAATGCATTAAAATCACACATACATTGCAATAAAAAAGCATCAACTACATGTAAACAAACCAGATTTCAACAACAGCTAAGACCAGTTCATACCAGTAGGGCAGCTAAAAAACCATCAGCAATACTCTGTACCCTCATGTACTATTTGGAGTTGGCAACTGCAAGTGCAAACAGGGAGGTCTTATCCTGGTGTTGAAAAGCAAAGTTGGCCTTAGTGGAAAAACTATTCTGTGTTGCACAGTTCAATTTTATAATCCAATTGCATCAATAGCCGAAGACTTCTCTTTCTTTGCCCAGCTGTCAAGAGTGACACTGTTCATTCAGTAGCCATGGGGCCATTCCTCTCAAGAGCTCTCTCTTTTCAATTGCAATTTCTTATAGACCTTTAAACTGATTTAAAGGCCCTGTAAGCCCCAAATTGGAAGGCTTTGTCTGTGCAAACCAGGCTATTTCTCCTCAATTAGCAGTGGAGGTGAAAAGGGCCTTATCAAAGTTTATTTGTTCGAATCAAAGCTCTTTTTTGATCTCCTGAAAGGGATTGGCAAACATGCAATTAAGAAATTCCCCCCTCTGTTTCTTTCCCCAAAGGACAGAAAGTAACCTGCTAGGCTGTATTAGCATTTCAATATATTTTTCACCTCAGGAAATGAATTTGCTTCCCAGGCTAATTTAGCAAAAATATTTCATGCACATGAATTTCCACATTGCGTTCCATGGCCCGCCACATCATAGGGAGGCTGGTCTGTGTAGGCTGTTGGGGATTGTGCATTAGAAAAGTCAAACGTACAACCATTTCAGCTTTGGGCATAGGTTTTGAGGTTCAGTTCAAGGGGGCTTCGGCTTGCACACCATCAGCCCCTTTAAAATGTGGCCCATTCATAACATTTCACTCTATGTCTGTGTACATGGTGCAATTTGGCCTATTACGAAGACAATCTCTTTTACGCTTCCAAAAACAAAGAAAATGCATCCTCAAAATAGGCCCATAAAGGATTCATATCACCACATAATTTGCACATACATAATTAGAAATCATTATTCTTTGGCAATATAATGCATCTCAACACAGTGATAAAGAGTGGACTCTGGGAATCCATGTACCTGTTGGATCAGTCTGCCATTCAGGTGCTGTCTTCATGGACAGTCCGAAGGTTTCTTAGTTCTCTATCTTTCAACTGGATGTGGAATGGAAAATAGAGGATCCCTTCAAATAGCAGGCTCTCTGATAACAGTTGTGTAAATTAGTGCTGGGCAGAAAATTCCTTTCAATTTTTTTCCACCCAATTGCTGCACAAAGGAACTAGCAGGACGATTTCACCCAATGCCTCTGGGCAGAAGGGAAGAAATTCTCCACAGTGACTCACAGCTGGGGCTCTCCACTAGCAGGAGTTGTGGCCTGGCTTCTTCCTCCCCCATTTCCAAAATGATTAGATGGTTTGCAAGTGGCAACTGCATCAACCATGTTGGCCGGCTGCCTCTCGTTCTGCATCCACCACAATGCGGGTGTGAGGCAAGTGTTGGGCTCCACCCACCTGGCATGGGATTGGTGTGGCAGGAGGCTATCAGTTGTGTATTGGGGTCAGCACAATACAGCACAATAGGAGGTTTGTCAGCCGCCCCAGGCATATACAGAGTGTTCTGCTTAAAAGGATAGGCTAGCTGCAAGCCGCTCCACTTCTGTATCAAAATATGGACTAACCGCAAAACCGTCTCGCCTCTGTATCATGCCAGCTCGCTTGCATAGGCTGTCAAAAACAATTCTCCCTTTGTTTGTAACAAGGTATAAATACTCCGTTGTCCCTCTGCAGGGGGCGGCACCCATCCCGTCCTTGTGGGAGAGTGTCGTCCCTATACAGGAAATAAAAAAACCTTCTCTTAAAAATACCAACTGGTCTCTAATCTCATCTGTAAAACCGTGGGACATAACAGCAAGTAGGGTCGCATTCAGCTCAAGGTAAAATCCAGAGCTAGTGCTGTGCCCAAATCTAATTTCCTTGTAAGTTACCTTCTTCTGCGAAAGAAGTTTCCATCAGTTTCCCTCATTTTCAGGGGGATTTGAGCTTACCTTTTGTGCATCTTCAAGGCATCCAGGGTGCTGTGTGCATTTGCTTTTTGTTAAACATCTCTCCACTGCCTGTAGTTTGTCAAGTTACCTGCACTACCTGATCTGAAAAAGCCCTATGGGAAGAATCAGCACATGATTTCTACTCCAGGGATTACCTGAAGTGCGGGAAGTGGAAGAGTCTAAAGGCTGCAGGAGAGAATATTGTGCAATGGAAAACAGAACACTTGTGTATACTCCTGGGTCACCTCTCAGAATAATCCAAGAAACTGAACCCCAACCAGTGAAGATTCCTCAGAATTTTTTTCCACTGTTGCTTTTCTTTTCAAATGCAGGGTCCTTTATGTTGCATTGAATGGGAGTGGCTGAAAAAATGTGGGAGGAATTTTCAGCACAGCACAAATCTAGGAAGAGAAAACTTCTCCTTTAGGGGTGCTAATGATTGCCCCTGAGATGTTGCGTGTGCATTTAAACGAGGGCAGGAGACCATTTTCATGGCCTGAATGCCATGTTCCAATCTGGGGAGGCTCTTGGGAGTGCATTCCAAGGGAGGTGGGCCACAGGCCAAAGTGGAAGGGCAGAACAATCCAGCCCCTACCCCCAATTCCATCGTTAATTTACAGCAAGAAGCATGATTGCCTGGTGGCAGTCATGGGCAGCGTGTCTGCTTACAAATATTCAGGAACAGTCTCTGCCAGACAAACTCAGCGCAGCTGATTAATTCAGCAGCACTTTCAAATAGCACTCCAAATATCCAGTCTCAGAAATAAGCATAAGTACCATGCCTGTTCAGAAGTAAGCAGGCCAAGACTCGGAAGCAGGAATGAAACACTCAGCAGCTTCTGGCCCAGGCCTAGGCCTAGATCTGAGACCCTCTGCCCCTAAGGGAAAGCTCTCCGATCAGCAGCTGTCTGGAGCACCCACCCCTTCCCCAGTGGAGCCTTCTCCTGTTTCTCAGTAGGGGGAAGCGCTTATTTCCAATCAGCTGCTTATTTCCAATCAGAGAAAAGATGGCAAAGATGTCAGGACCAGGGTGGCCAGATCCTTCTGCGAGAGCCGCCCCTCAGGTAGGTAAAAGGGGTGGCAACCAGGCGAATGGCCTTTTCTACTGCTGCCTCCCATCTCTGGTACTCCCGCCCTAGAGAAATTCACCTGGTACCACATTTATTTTCTTTTCGGTGCCAGGCAAAGACATGATGATGATGATGGTGGTGGTAGCCTTTTTATATTTTTATGGTTTGTTGCACTGATGTTTTATTTTTCTAACTGTTTTAATGGGTTGTAACCTGTAGTTACTTGTAAGATGCTTAGGAAGGCCTTCAGCAGTTATATGTGGCATATAAATATAAATAAATAAACAAACAAACCTGTCAGACCAAGCCAGGAACTGTCATAGTCCTTCTTGGACCTATGGTCCATAGGGTCCCAATCCTTGCTTTATGATGTGCCCTAATTATATTAGCCCCCCACCCAGATGCAGGATACTTCTGTACATGTCCAATTTTCCACACAACAGCAGTGAACGGTCAGGCACCAGAGGGACCCAAAAAGAGCTCTCTCCCTGCATTATGCCATTCTTCAGTGTGGTGAAACAAAGGAAAACAAGCTCTCAAGTCCTTGAAGAAAATATTTATTCTGCCCCATGCATTTCAGAAAAAAAGATAGCTTTTCCTTCCTCAAAGGGTGCTTATCTTTCTTCAGATGTATCAGAAAAGAATCCAGCATTCCAACGCAGAAGAGACAGTGGAAGGATTCCTTTTAGAAACTCTGCAAGAAAGATAAGCTGCCCTCGAGGAAGGAAAAGGTATATCTCCTTCCCCCAAAACTCAGTGGCCAGAATCAATGTTTTCTTCAGGCACCTGAGAACTTCCTTTCTTTCCTTTCATGACACTATCACACCTTCCCCTCTTGTTCTTTCTTCACTGAAAACTGTCTAGTAATTCTCTGATACGTTTTTGAGATATTTCTTGTTTTAAGGTGGGGGGGGGCTTGCCTTGCAAAGTTGTACAGGACTGAATCTCTCCTCCAAGACTCTTGCTAGAAGAATTCCCTTCACCCACCCCTGTTTGGCATCCATGCATACAGTGGAGGCAAAATTTCAAAGACAATTGTGGATCCTTCAGCGGGTGGTGAAGTGTATGGCTTGCATATCTGTGTTTAGAGAGAAATGTACTTGTCACCCAGAAATCGATGCGAATTCATTTGGATTTCAAAGCAGTGGCAGCTATCAGGAAGAATTCATTAGCGAGTCTGTAGACAATGTCCTATGCTCTTCCACAGCAATTCCGCCATCGTTCGGCTTTCCTTAAGCATTATTTCGTGTCGGAAATAATGAGCTGTGGAAACACTGTTAGCAGAGAATAATAGGATAAAAGGGCGTTTACATATTGTGAATATTGGCTGCTAGAGGTCTTGGCCCGTTACGCCAGGAGAAGATTTAAAAGAGATCCTCTGTTTCCACCCCTCACCCAATCTTTGCTGGTTGAATGCACCTCGATTAAGTCTCAGATTAGAAATGAGCAAACGCAAAATTGGAATTTCTAAATTCCCTCTGACTTAGTGGCTTCGAAATGTCAATGGTTTAATTATCACATTGTTTCCAAGTGAGTACAGTTTGTTGAGGAATACAGCTACTTATCAACAGTTTTTCTGTAACCTAATTTGTGTAAAAATCCTTCCATACTGCAGTTGAACTTTATATAGACCTTTTGACTTCAGCGACAAAAAGCCCTCCCTTCTTTTTCCCTCTTCAGTTTTGTCTCTTTTTAAAGAGAATACATGTTCTTGAGAACCTCTTTTGACCCTTATCTTAAGACTGTCTTCACCAGGGTTGGAAACTACCAAGAAAAAGATGAACTGCAAAAAAGAAGTAACAGAAAATTGTCTGTAGCACCCAAGCTCTCATCAAGCCATGCTTTAATTTGGAGAAACAGCAGTAGGAAGGGTTGAATATCCTTGGTAATTGTCCAGGAATAATTCAGGCCTTCTGGATTGCTTCGTCAGATGCAGAGCCATCCCTACCACTAGGAAAAGTAAGGCAACTACCTCCAACTGCAGTGGTTGGAGAACAGCAGTGGCAACTTCCTCCCCTCTGTTGTTAGACCCACTGTATGTAATGCATGGCTGGTCCTGAATTCCCTGAACTTCACCCGTTGCTCTCAGGTACACTGATTGGGAGCAGATGTTCCTCCTCACCAGTATTAAGGAAGATCCATCTCCTAGTGCACTCACTTCTTCTATGTGGAATGAGATGTGGCTGCCATTTTGCATATTGCCTCATGCATTAAAATATCTTGCTGTAGACCTGGTCGGATGACTACTGGCCCACAGTGTTTGGGTCTACTGAGTCTCAGAGTTTATCCAACCAAAGCTAGGCATATACAACAACTATTTTGCTAATCCTATCAGAACTCATTTTGCTGCCCTTCAAATTCTTTAACCCCTTTGCAGACATATCTCCACTAGAGTCCAACAAACAAGATCTATATGTTTCCTGTGAGCTGTGAATCGCATGTATTTCCCTTGCTTCATCGATGAGACAGACCAGTCCTTAACTCAGGAGTGGCCACTCTGTTCTCCTGAACACAGTTGTGCACAAATGTCCTCCCCAGATTCTGTACCCTCTTTGTTGGCAGGGAACTTGAGTGGACCATTCCACTGAATTTCCCCAGGAGGGGGAGAAATTCACCGAACATTTTCTTGGCATGGGGCTCACAATTCGTCGTGGTTGTAGGGCAGCTGCTTTCATTTAGCCTAAGGGCTGCAAGGTGACTAAGTATGCTGTTATTTCTTTCTATTCTACACTTCTTCATCACATTGTGGCCTCCTAAACTGAGCCCACACTTCCTGATCTGAAAGCCCAAGCAGGGAAAGAATCATTGCATATCTTCCTTTCCCCTGGGCTTCAGCCGAAGAGTGGGAAGCCAGGGATAGGGTTAGGGTTAGGGTTAGGGTTGGGGTTTTAGGAAGGAGGCCTGATGTCAAAGAGATGATTGCATAATGAAATACAGGGCAACACAAGAAACACGAACCTCATCCATGAGAATGTCTCCAAACTGCACTTCTTTACACACAATTTCTTTTCTATCAGACTGATCGTGAAGAGTAAAAAAAAAGTGGATGAACTTGGCACATCACTTCCAGACACAGTGTATGAGCTGGACATGCTTGTTGCCACCCAAATTAACCTTGTCCAAGGCTGACGTGATCTGGTTCCACATTCAAGAATGCATTCACCCTCCTTTTCGTACGCATAGCTACAAAATCCTGTGAAGAGTTGTAACATAATCTTAAAATGTAGAGAAGGTGACGGTGGTGTTTAGGAAACTTTGGGAAGATGTATCAGAAGCTTTGGGAAGATTGTTAAATTGGAGCTCGTTGGGCGAGCTATTTGCACCATGTATGGGTTGGTGCCTTGTCAACCTCTCAGTCTGTCTGGCATTTGCTTTAACCTCTATTGACTTGCAACAGTCGTTCATTTCCTCCTTTCGCTCCTCTCCACTCTGAAATCCAATCTACAGGAGACAGAGATGTTGGAAGGCCCTGAATCTTAAACAAATCAGCCACTTGCAAATGAGAGCTAACACTCTCTTTTCTTTATTCTTTCCTGATCTGGGAATCTTGACAAACAAACCACATTGTACTTGGACGGTTGGAAAAATCAGCAATTGATCCAAGTTGTTTTCCATGAATGTGTAGCTGATTTTTCCTACATGGATTCTGCTGATCTGCAGGCTGGTTAGCAGAAAGCATGTACTGAAGTCAAGGTCAAATCTACCTTTAGGCAGGTGAGGCAACTACCTCCAGTGGTACATGTTGGGGGTCAATGTGGCAGCCTTTCTGTTGTTCCTCCTGAATCCTCCAGCTCTTCTGCCCCATTGTAGGACTTAGCTATACATGCCACACATTTGGTGTGTGTGCTGAGCCCCCTAAGCTAGCCTTCTGCCTCAACTATGGTGAGAAACTTCTCAACTTCCTGAAAAAGTGTCTCTTTCTTTACTGAGTTGCCCAGTTACTGAGGAGATCAGTTGGTATCTCGCTGGTGATTCCATATGAAGCTATGCCCAGTTGGTGTCCACCCAAAGAAGAGCCTTTGGTTCTATGACTCACTTTCTTTGGATCTCCCTGCCCCTGGAGGTCAGGCAGATGCCAGCATTGCATAGTTTTGGAAACCTCCTAAAACACTTGTATTTCCTGAAATCTTGATCTGACCAGCCATGGTTTTCTTGATACAGTTTTACTGATCTTTTTAATTGTTTATGTTATTGTTCAACGGTCCAAATTCTCCTTAATGGAGTATGGGACAATGTATAACCCTTCTAAGTAAATAAACAAACATCCCATCAGTTTTGTTGATTTAAAACTCAAGTGACTGGTCTGATCATCTTCTGTATGTAGATTGGGGAGAGGATTCCATTCTGTCCTTTACTTGACTGCGGTAAAATTCTTTGGGTTGTAAGAAGAACACACCTACCCCCAATAGCAACAGAGGATCCTAAACCTCTAAAGCCAGTGTGGTGTAGCAGTTAAGGGATGGGACCAGGACCCAAGAGATCCAGGCTCTAGTCTCCGCTTAGTCATGAAAGCCCACTGGGTGACTTTAGGCCCATCAGATTCAGGGTAACCTATTTCACAGGGTTGTGGTTGTGAAGATGCAATGGCGAGCTGGAGAACAGTGTAAGCAAGTTTGGGTACCCCACAAGAGGAAGAAAGATGGGGTATAAGTGTAATGTAATACCAATAATAAAAGTAAAGTGAAATGTCAAGATGAATATGGAAGATCCCTCTTTCTAAACCAAAGTGTTCAAAGAATTTTGAGAAGGCCAAAGAGACTTGGATATGTCCCAAGGCACCGACTCACGTCTTCAGTAAACATTGTACCTGAAGGCCAGCCGTAAAGCCGAGATTAAAATGCTGCCCTGCTTTCACATCCTCATTTGAAAGCTGCAACAGTGGGGGTCATTCTCCCTAAGGGTGGAAAGAAATTTGATCAGTTTGTATTTTAAAGACAACATTCCTAATTTCACACTTTCAAATCAATATACAAACCAAACCTTTGACATTCTCTCTTTTCTACATTTGGTGATACATTATCCCATCGAAAATGCATACAAAAGAGAAACTAGTCATATACATGGGTGCATATATTTGTGAAAATTACATTCAAAATGCACTATATTAGGAAAATTGTCTGCAACAGGGAGCTATTAAGCAAGATTGCAGACAGAATGCATGCCTTCGGAAAATGCACAAAAGCACACTTACACATTTTCATGCAAATGTCAGGTCAGTTTTCAAAGTTAGGAATGAACTGAACTGAAGATTGGGAAACCAAAAAACTGAAAGGAACCCAATTAGCCAGATGAATCTCATTTTCACTGAATTTTTCTCATGTGCAGGGGGAAATCCTTCAATTATGGGGAAAACTTTAAATTTCCCCTTTCTTTTATTTTAAGCAGAGTTCTACCACAGCATGCCCGTTCGAATCTCCAGTGGCCACTGCATGCTCCAAGGTGTGGCAGATTCACCCCCCTGATACCTATTTGCTTCCCTTTAATTCACGCTCAGTCAGAGGATATTTGCCAGCTATTTGTCAGAGGATATTTGGCCAGTTCCCTAGGTACCAGAGCTCCTATTTATAAATATTTATTATATTTTAATCCTACTGATAATAAACATTCTCTATGCTCTGTCCAGGCCTGGAATTGCTCAAGTTTCCAAAGGTATCAGAGGTTCCTGATCTTAACGGTTTGTCCAAAGCTGGTTGTAGCTGGTGCCTCATTCAGTCTCTCCAGCCTGGACAGGAACTGCTTCACCAACTGGCCCTTCGGGTGAGTGCATGGAGCACTGGAATGCTTGGTTTGGAGCAGACAAGAATGCCAGCAAGCTTCTAGTCCCTCGTGTGCCTGGTGATGTCCTTGCTTCTTTGTTGTACTTTATAGAGTCATGACTTGTCTTTCAGGCCAGATGGGGTTGAAATTAAACACAAACAATTCAAGATGATTTCTTAAAAATACAGTTAATCACTGCAATGCCAGTAGGACCTGGAAGCCTTGCAGATCATGTGGGGAGTAGTGATTGGAGTGTTGGGCTGGGATTGGGGAGATCAGGGATCCAATCCCCACTCAGCCATGAAGCTCACTGGGTGACTTTGGTCCAGTCACTCACGCTCAGACTGACCGACCTCACAGGGTTGTTGTTCTGAAGGGGAGGAGAACCTTGCAAGCCACCTTGGGTTCTCTGCAAGGGAAAAAAGAAGGGTATAAATGTAATCAAAAGCAATATGATAGTAACATGGGTTATAGGACTTTGTACCAAGGGCCAATCATTTCTGGACTTTCACGTGATCATTGGTGCATGGTAGCTCCCATGATTTGCCTACCTGTAAATATAAGCACCCAAATGTGAGCAATGAAAGGAAGCTGGGAACACTGTATATCATCTGCTCTCCACCCACAAAAGGAGAACAGGGTTATCTCAAAGAACCCTCCCCACAGACCAACCTCCAAGGCTACTTGGAGAAAACTTTGTTGTCCATGGCCAGCCTATGGATTCCTGCTGAGGGGTACCAGGGAGATGGGCCTTCTATGCACGGTGTGCGCCCCATGAAATGATCTTCCCTCTGAGATATTCTGACCGTTGGTGCATTTTAATGCATTTGCCAAAAACGTCACTCTTTACTTCACCTTTCCCCTGGTCATGGTTTATTTTGGATGCATTTATGAATGTGTGCAGGTATTTGTATATCTTCTTGTTTGCTTTCATTCTTTAGCAAACCTCTTCTTGATAGTGATGTGTGAGGAACCTGGTGTGACGAGGGGGAATCCATCGGATTTCCTGGGCTCTGCTCTCCAGGCTCTGGCCAGCGTTCTCCCTGCCCATGTCTGGCTCATGGTGAGCCCTTGTGTGGGTGTCTGGCTGGAAGTGAATCTGAGTGAGTCCTGAGGCCAGTTTGCACCCTCACTGCCCAGGCACCCACTGTGCGTGCAGAGTTATGCTTCTGCACAGGGGACCTTTGTGTGTACAAAGGAAGGAAGGGCTCTGCTAGCATTCCCGAGCATTGGCAGAATTTTCTGCTCAGCGGGAATGAAATTGGTGAGTGCAAGGGAGCTGGAACCTGGCCTGCTCTTCCTATCCCTGCTTCATGGTTTGCTTCAAGGTGAAGAGGCATATAAACATTCCAAATAAATAAATGAAATCCTGAGAATCTGAAGTACATATTTAAGATATTGTAACCATTGTGCTTCTAGGACATGGTCCCATCAATTGATCCTGTTCCACTGCATTCCTGTACAAGTTTACTCCCCTCACGCAGGGAGACTCATGCTCTGGTAGGCGTGTGCAAGTTTGCAGCCTTAGTTATTTAAAGAATATTGTATCAAATTTAGTAGGAAAACTTCAGTTGTGCAACAGCTGCATCTGACCTGTATTTGCAGAGTTCTACTGGATCCCAAGAATGGCCTCCTTCAACCTGGACCCTTCCTATGTTTGTTTGTTTGTTTGTTTGTTTGTTTACTTATATATATTTATTTATAGGCTGCCTATAATTGCCGAGGCTTTCCTGGGCATCTTACAATGCAAAACATACTAACAGGGTCAAAACACATTAAAAACCAATCAAAACATAATGGATTAAACATCTAAAAACAGGTAAAAAGGGCCACAGCATACAGGCTAAATGTTTAAAAAATTCCTAAAAAGATATGTCTTCGCCTGACACCGAAAGGAAAATAGAGATGGTGCCAGGTGAATCTTCCTAGGGAGGGAGTTCCAGAGATGGGGAGCAGCAGCGGAAAAGGCCCTCTGCCTAGTTGCCCACCCCTCTCCCCTCCCTGAGGGGTAGTTCTCATAGAACGGCCTCCTGGGCTGATCTAAGGGGGCGGGAAGGTATAGATGGGTGCAGACGGTCCTTTAGGTAGCCAGGCCGCAAGCCGTTTGGGGCTTCATATGTCAATACAAGCACCTTGAATTGGGCCTGGGCCACAACTGGTAGCCAGTCAAGTTCTTTCAGCACTGGTGTTCTATGGGCCGCTCTGGCAGTACCAGTTACCAACCGAGCAGCCCGGTTCTGCACCAGTTGCAATTGCTGGACCGCCTTCAAGGGCAGCCCCACATAGAGCCCATTACAATAATCTATTCCTATATATAGATCTACATTTGCCAGTATCCCTCAGTCAGCATGGATGGCTGGGAGTGATGGGAGTTGTAGTCCAACCCATATGGAGGGATCCGGGTTGGGAAAGGCTGCCTTCTATAGCACTATTCTTAATGAATGGAAGCTTTTGCCTTGGCTTTGTGTTCTTGTGAAGTATTGTGCCTTCGGCCACCACCCTGCTTTCCCCTTTCCCTTTGTCCGAGCAACAACTTTTCTTTCAACAGAACGCTTCAAACAAAAGGCAAGGCTGTGCCTTTAATGGAAATTTAAAAGTCAATGAGACTCACATTGAAGGAAAGGGAAGGAAAGGTGGGAGGGTGGAAGAGAGGGAGGGAGACATGACCCAGGATGAAAATAGTCCAATGAATAGATTCAAACCATTTAGAGAGCGTTTGGAAAGATCAGAAGGGCACCTTTGCTCGCAGCATTTTAACGAGCCTGGGAGAATTAGCAAGAGGCCTGAAAAATGAGTGGCAGTGGCAGAGAGTAATTCGGCGGCGATCACTTGAGAGTGATGAATGAGGATGTGGCATAGCCTCTGCAGAGAACAAGCCTGTCTCTCTGAAAACAATTGTCTGTGAGGGCAGGGGATGGATTGCAGTGGAGGGGACTGCTGAGCTGGGTGGGCAGTGCGCGTCACGGCCTCCTTGCTGCATCAGATCGGGGTTCATATTGGCGTTCGCTTTGCAGTGGCTGCCCATTGGATGCTCCTGGGAGTCCCGCGGCTGACATGGACCTGTTTCTCCTCTCCTTTCAGGAGAACCCAGAGCTGCTCTTTCAGGGACGTTACATTCAGCTATAGATGGGTGATCCAAGTAGCTTTTGTCCCCCTGGTCTGAAGTATTAAAAGTCAAACGCTTAGAAAGCCCTGAGACAGCTCCCTGAGCATACAACACACAACAGATGCAAAGGCCCCCGCTCTGCTGGCCGCTTCACTTCCTCTGTCCCCCAAGGATGAAAAAAGTGTTCAGAAGCATCCAGCAAAGACAGGCCATCCCCAGCAGGATGCCAATCCAGCCGCAAAGGCTGTCATCCTTGGTCTAGAAATGCACTAAGCCCCTTGGTTTCCTTGCAAGGAAGGTTGGAATGAGGGACAAAAGCAATGCATCAAGCAGCCAGGGTCTTCCACACTTTTCTTTCTACTCCATTATTTTTTTTAATATCCTCCAATATTGGAGGTGTTTTAATATCCTAAGTGTGCACCCCATGTCTATCGCAGAGTAAAAGCAAAAGGAAGACTTAGCCACTAGACAGTAAGGTTGGGACGAACCCTTTTGGATCTACCCCTCTAGAATCGGTGGATTCCCTCACATGGTCAGCCCAGTCCTGAAAAGGGAGTCCAGCCACAAAGAAGTTCACGAACACTGGTGGATCCCCACGTTGCAAGACTGGTCACCTTCCCCAGCTGCCATTCTTGGTGGCCAGCCTTCATCTTCCTGCTGCCACCAGCGACAGCCTGCAGGAAAGAGGGACACTGCAAACAGGCTTGCTGGCCACCATTCCTTCTTCCCCACTCAGCAGGCACAGAATAGTGCTGCTGCTTGTACAGTGTGTGGGACTCAGTTCCCAGTGAGCATCCTGAGGACCCTTGGTGCACTCGCCAGGAAGTCAGTCTGAGCTGCTGCAAAGGAGACTGGAGGCAGGGAAGCCAAAACCAGGGAATCAGCAAACTTTCCACACAGAATGGATTCCTTGCACATCCCTACTAGAGCCGCATTTAAGGTTTTGTCCCTGACTGTTCTTTAAAAGGACAGATACTGAAGATGAAGCTCAAATACTTTGGCCACCTAATGAGAAGGAAGGACTCACTGGAGAAGACCCTGATGCTGGGAATGATTGATGGATAAAGGAGAAGGGGATGGCAGAGGGTGAGGTGGCTGGATGGAGTCACTGGGGCAGTGGGTGTGAGCTTAAGTGGACTCCGGGCGATGGTGGAGGACAGGGGGGCCTGGAGGAATGTTGTCCATGGGGTCACAAGGAGTCAGGCACAACATCCTTTCTTGCAGCATATCTACTGGGTGTTGGTGTTCCCAGCCCACTGCTACACCCATTCCTGTTTTCCAAATGATCGTTTACTTTCCTTGGGGTTTGGGTAAAGGAAGCCTCTGGGAGCCTGAGCCAGATTCAAATAGGGGCTCTGCTCCATGCCTGCTGCCACGCATTCTAGTCTGCTCCCAGCAGTTCAAGCTGAGGTGCTCACCTAGTCAAACATATCCTGCAACCCGTATTTGCTCCATCCTGACGTTCAGTTCGTGCCTGTAAATATTCCTGTCTCCAATTTTTTTCTGCAACCCCTCTTTTAAAGGCAGTGTCATCACCATATATAGCAGCTAGGAGTTGGTAGCAGCTAGCCAGGTACATGATTTGGTAGCCATCTTGGACAAATCTCCCTCTGTGGGATGCCTTGATCTGGGAGGGGAGTTTGCCTCTGTGTTTGGGATGGAGACGCAAACTCTTATCCTGTTAGTGGCCTTCATATGCAATGTGAGCATCATGACACTGTTGGGATGAAAGTCTCCTTGCCAAGTTTGCTACACAGCAAATGCTCAGGTTCACCTCCTTCTGGAACCGACCCTGTTTGTGGCAGTATATTCCAGGTTTCATTGTGAACCTGATGAAAATCAGGTTAAGAACATGAGATGGCCTCCACTAGATTAAACCCCTGAAACTCTGAACATCTCCTAGTCATAGAAAGACTTCTCCTGTCCCTGCACCATTTGTGGTTTTTGCAAACATCTGTCTTGTTTGTCTGTCTGTCGGTTTGTTTCTATGCTGCCCATCGCTGAATTTCTCTGGACAGTTTACAGCATGGAATGGCACATCATGGACTGGACTGGTGAACTGATGCTTTTGGTTCAGTTGGGTTCATGATTTGGGACCAGGCTATTTGAAAGACCACCTTCTCTGAATATTGACTTGTCTGAGTTTTACGATCCTCAAGAGTGTTCATTCCTCTTTCCCACCAGCACTGGAAACAAAATTGGCAGAAATGCAAGGAATTCTAGTGGCTACTTGGAGGCTCCAGAGTCACCTCCAGGTGATGCCAGGTTAGCCCCATCTATGTTGTCATCCGGCCAGCAGGCAAAATTGTTTTACTCTAGGCATGTCTCTGGCTTGCAAGATGAATTGTTTGTAATAAATCCCTCACATACGCACAAAGGTGAGTGGTAGTTATTTTTATGGATGTATTTTTAATGGATTTGGTTTTATGTTTTAATTATAAATATGTAGTTTTGTGTTAACTGTTGTTTGCTGGCTGGTGGACCATTTCTGATGGGTAGACATGGCATAAATTTAAATAAATATATATATACTTGTGGCTCTGCGTGTACCCTTTCTGTGCCTCCCCAGGAGCCTTCCCATTGTTACTCAGTGGCCCAAAACTGTGAACCAAGGTAGGTCTTTCCGTGTACAGCACACGGAAGTTAAGAGGCCCAACAAAGCGGTCTTCAAACAAAGCAAAAGTGGGAGTTTAATAATACAGTACAGGCACCCATCCCAGCAATATAATCATAAAAATTTGTCAAGTGTAACCAAGTAATGACACGACATTGCCCTGGAGGAACTTACAGTAAAAATGCAACAATGAAACTGCTTAAAATGGATTCTCTGGATATTTACTTCCCAATCTCCAGTCATAGTGATTTGGCTTCATTGCCTCAAAGAGCATGAGTCTATAGGTTTTATGGGAAAGGAAGGATTAGAGGATTTCACCTTATATGACAAGGTCCCTGCATTTCAGCTGACGATTAGTACAGAATTTCTAATAAGGAAGCAGTGGGAAGATTGCAATAGTTCTTCTGGAAATGTGTGAAAGGCATTAAAAAGGTGTGTTATTAAAACCTTTGAACTGCAGGAAACACATGACTGTGATTCCACAGGCAATATTCTCGCATCAAAACAGCTCCTGTCAAAAGAGATAACCAGAAATGTTGACTCTTTGATTTTGAGAAATCAGATGTTTCCCTATTAGGTGACTTGTGATACAGAAGTAAAATCAGCTCTTTGGGAATTTATAGGTGTCCAAGGACCATGCAGCTTGTCCTGAGCTATCCATTGGAGGCTGAAATTGAGAAAGGCCCTGTGTCCGATGAAGCCCAGAGGGAGAAAAGTATGTTTGGCATCAGAAACAGACAAACAATCTCTATTAGTCAAAATAGCTGCAGTAACAGCATACTCTACATATGAGTAGCAAACTTAGTCTTAAGAAGGCACATCTGTTTGTGGGCAAAGCTAAAGCTGAAATGCCCTCTGAGCTCCAGCAGGATGGTGTAGAAATTTGCGCAGCTCACATTTTAGTGTGAGGCTACCCAATTTCACAGTTCCACTGGTATGGAAACAGAAAATATGCTATCCTTCAAAATGTGCCATTCTCCATATCTTGCAATGAGGTTCTCCAGTCAAAATATTGGTACAAAACATTGTAGGTTAGAGAAAATAATATCCAAATATGCATTAGATTAGGAAAATGTTTTAATAAATAAAAAACATAATAATAAAATAAAACATAAAAAATGTTTTAATAAATAAAAATAAAAAAATGGCTTGCGAAAAGTATCTTAGGGAAAGGAAATATATTTGGAGAAATGTGCTTACAAATTTTCTTCCCAACTTTTTTTAAATCGTTTGGTATATCTCAAACCGAAGAAATTCTCCAAGTCTGAAAAAAAAACTAATTTAAAATGGATAAATCCTTGAATTTTGAGAAACATGGAACTTGAGACTGGAAAAATGATCAAGCTTGGGACATAGCAAAGATTGCAAACTGAACCTCTGGTATCCTTTGAAATCTGCACATTTCTAAATTTTCCATTGGAGTTATCCAATCAAAAATGAGTATAAAATGTACCTATTAGAAGGAAAATATTCAGATATTTGTACAAAAATGCCTATGTACATCCATATTGACGTTTGAAAATATTCACAGAGTTTGGAACAGACTGAACGTAAGACTGAACTTAATTCTCAGAGTTTTTGGAGCTCTGGAAAGGGGCACAAAGAGGATGGCACACCCCAACATGGGAACATTGGGATGAATCCAAGAGTGCGAGCCAGTACGGCATGGGAGTTAGTGTGTTGGACCGGCCAGGAAGTTGAGAGACTTGGGTTCTAGTTTCCACTCAGCCATTATGTTCACCAGGTTATATGGGGCCAGTCATTGACTGTATGCTTAGCCTACCTCACAAGGCTGTTGTGATGATAGAATAGAAAGAAGGAGGACCCTGTAAGCCACCTTGTTATCCTTGCAGAAGAAAATGTGGGGGGGGGGAGGAGGAGGAAGAGGTTGTGTCTACGTTTCATGGGCTTCATTTTTCATCATAAAGCACAATTCGCATGTTCTGCCCAATCATCAGGCATGTAAGCCGCCCCGAGGCTTCGGCGAATGGGGCGGCATAAAAATGTTTTAATTAATTAATTAATTAATTAATCAGAATGGTGGCTTAGAATATGACAATGTGATGAAAATGCCCCCATGTATCAGAACATTTCTACGACAAGAAGGACAGGAGTGCAGGTGAAGAAACAGACAGGTAACTTGGTCAGAGATAATCCAACGACATTCCTTCCAAATGCAGTGCCTGGGACCAAAGATCAGGAGCAGCCTTCACTGTAGACAAGCTGCCCTCAGATCAGTTTCATGCCACCTGGACCCACACGAATCTGCCCAGATGTGCAGGTAACCTTTAGAGGTCCTGCTCTTTGGTCTATCACTAAGCTCAGTAAAGTCCGTGGGCACTGGCAAAAGGGTCTTTTTTGCGGTAGCCCCTCCACTACGGAAGCCTTTCCTCAGAGATGCCCATATGCATTTCTTTGTGGCAAGGAGTTAAATCGTCCCTGTTTCCTCTGGCTTTTAATTGAAAAGAGATTGGCATGATTTCCTGCTGCAACCTATTTGAACAGTATTGCATTGTATTAACTGGATTAGAATAAAACTTTAAATGTAAGGTATTTAAATGTGTTGATACTGACAGGTATTGTTTTACCTATTGCAAGCCACCTTGGGAAGACTATGGTTTTGAAAGGTAGCTAAGAAATAGGTTGATTCAATGAATCATAAACAAACTACTTAACCATCTTTTAAGCCCATGTATTTTCTTGCATTTGTGATTGCCCTGGTTTGGCAGAAACCAAGATTAATGTCTGGTTGACCTGATAAACTCAAAAGTTCTTTCTTTTAGGCAGCTTGAACTTGTGAGGTTTGGCGGTGCAGGACACAGGAGGTCATGTTGGGCTGTGATGGCTCTTGGTCGGAGATTCGCAGCATCTTACACTTGTATGATCAACCACAGCCATTGCAGGGAACTAGAGGGGTGTGCTCGCTCGGAGAAATCTTTCCGTGTACTTGCATTTCACTGAACAAAAGTGGACTATATCAGCTATTTTTTTCATGGGGACTTGCATTTCTAAGCTGACCACAAACTGGAATCCAGAAACTGCATAGTTCTACAACAATTTACACAAGACCTGCATAGTTTTCAGCTTCAGATCATGACAGTATTCTGACTTGCGCAGCTTTATGTATTTTTTTTTCTTTAAATGTGCAAACTGCTGCCTTTCTGAGAAGCAGAAGTCTTAGTCATTCTTGTTACCTGACCTAGAGCATTTTTCTCTAGTCTCTTCTCTCAGGATTCTATTTATTTAATTATTTAAAACTTTTCTATACCATCGCATACTTAGACATTACAGCCAATTAATACTAGAATAGAAATAAGAAAGACAGTTGCCAAGCATCCAATGTTAAAATAGGAACCCACTAAATAAAACAAGTTCACAATTAAAATACTGGGAGAATAAGGTACCCCAGAGAGGTCTGCCTGGTGCCAACATTATTTGCTTTTCAGCGCCAGATTGTGACCCTTTTATTTTCTGGTAGTTTTGAAGTTTAAATATTTTAATTATGTTTTATTCTCAGTCGTGGATTATTATGGGTTATTATATGTATTTATTGGGTTTTCTGTTTGTAAGCCATCCAGAGAAGTGTCTTAATTGGATGGAATAAAAATAACCAAATAATAAATAAATAGGATTTCACCTGGCACTGAAAGAAGTGTTGGTGCCAGGATTTTCTCTAAGATTAAAATATATCGTAAGTCCCCCAGTAAATAAACAAAACACTATTACATGTGAAGGTACTTAAAAGTCGGGTAAAGCTTCCTCATGTCTTGTTGGAGCTCAGTTTTCAAAAATCAATGGGATGATAAAGGTCTGTTCACTGATTTGGTTCTCTGGGAAGTGAAACCGTTGCGGGATTAATGAAAGGGATAACAATGGAAAGGTGTAGCCTCGCTTCGATCTGGTCCAGCTAATGCACTTAAGGCCTCCACCCATGCTGTGAAGTCAGACAAGAGGCTTCCTCGATGCCCTCCTAGATTCAAGGGAAGTTCTGCTCAACCACAACTCTCTGAAGAATAATAAGGGTCCCCCAGTCATCTTTGACAGAACGTCAATGTCAGTGCTGAGAAGTGTTTCATCCCCAGCAAGTAGGGCAACCTTTTGAGTAGCCAGCAGAGAGAGAGAACGAGAAGTGAGCCTAGCCTGTATACGTGTCGAAAAGCTCCATGCAGGCCTCTCACTGGAAGGTTGTAACTTTACCCTCAGTTGTTGAAATGACAGGAACATACAAGAACTTCTTTTGCAGTTTGTGAAACAGCAGAGCCTGCATCCTTCGCAGCCCTGATTATGAACACATTTTTCCCTCACAGGCAAACTCACAAATATAGACTCTAATTGATGCAATGGAAATCTAATACATAAATAAATACCAAGGGAGGCTGGTAATTCGGGTCAGAGGGGCCACTGATCTGGTTCAACATTTGTTTTGAAACACAGAAACATCTAGTCTCTATGGGGCCACCTATTCTGACCCCCTGCTCCAGCCGGCTCCACTCATGACATGCCTACCATGTGCATGTCCAGCCTATCCTTAAACACCCTCACTGTTGGGGCTTCAACCACCTCCCGTGGAAGCTCATTCCATGCACTAGGGGTCCTGACCACCGGGAAGTACTTCCTGGCATCCACCTTGAATCTTGGCCCCCTGAGCTTTGCTCCATGGGAATGTGGCCTGCCCTCTACTGCAGGGGAGAAAAGGTCATGACTCACCTGTGAGTGGCACTCCCTCACGTACCTGTCTGTCGCTAACAGGTGCCCTCTGAGTGTCCTCCTCTCAAGGGTGAAAAGACCCAGCTCCCTCAGTCTCTCCTCATATGGCTTCCCCTGCAAACCAGCCACCATCCTAGTTCCCCTTTGCTGCACCGATTCCAAGCTTTATGGAAAAGGTCTACGGAAAGTTCCCTACTTCAGCGACAGAGTTTAGCACCATGGAGAGTTCCTTCAACACTCAAAGTGAATGCTGCAGGGGAAGGGGAAGCCTCAGTGTCTCCTTTGTCAGCATCCCTTGCAAATAAGCAAGTTTGGGGGAAAAGAAAGCTATTCTGGGAAAACTGTTGTTTGTTTGTTTGTTTGTTTGTTATATTTCTAGCCTGCCTATCAGCCCAGCCCTACATTTTTATGTTGTAGACAGCAGGAGGAACATGTGCCTTTGGGAGCACATCTTTAAAAATGTGTATCCAAAGGCACACTTTTCCCATTCAGCCACCAAAGCTCACATTCAGGGATGGGGTGATGCAAATCGAGTCTCCATATGGAGAAACTCGGCAACCATGCACCTCACTGGTTGCCTCGTCCCGAAAAATAAAGACTGCACGATTTGTGAAATATATGGGGTGCGTTCAGTTCAAGGGCAGAGGAGGGACATGTGGGGAAAGACTGCGTTTTCAATAAGCTTTCAGCAAATAGCCCAGTCCTCTGATATCATCATGCTGTGAGCTTCCAGGAAGCTGAACTGACAAAGCTGTGAAGTGCTTTGTTCAAATAAATGTATACATCTATTTCCCCCCTTTTGGAGTTGTAAATTGAAAGACTATCACAACAGACTGTACCTAATCACAACCTTTGAGCACCATCAAACATGGCCCATTAGAGCTACTAGCCTTCCCAAACAAATTACTTACTGCAATCCCTCTCTTGATGTATGCAGTAAAAGACAATAGCGCAGCTCATCACCCAGCTTCACTGCCTGAGATTTATCGTGTGCAGCTAAGCAAACTTCCATTTATAGTTATATGCCCAAACTGACCCATGAGCCACATACAGTATTAAAACTGTTGCACTCTTAATCGGACAGGCCCCTTTCTGGCTACAAACGAGTGTCAGCTCATTGTGGATTCATGCAACACTGTAGGTTTACAGGAGAAACGGATCTCAGATAGGTTTGGTGTGCCTGTCCTTTGGCAGCCTGGGCCTGGACTGTCTGTCCAGCACTGGGAGCAGGCCAGTAGCACCAAGCAATGCCTCCCTGAAGAGGGTGGAAGCAGAATCAGGCTCCTTTCCCCACTTGCCGCTTCTACGCATTGCAGGGGGACCAGAAGCGGCTTGGGCAAAACGGTCCTCATGGATGCCGCAGCTTCTATCAGCTTCCAGACAGGCTCCTGCAGCTGAGTGCAAATTATGTGTGAGAAGGAAATCTAGGCATAAGGTGGGAGACTGTGAGTTTTTAAAAAATGAAGTATGTCATGTGTGAATTTGATCAGAATGCTGTGTGTGCGTGCGTACATACGTACGCGTGTGAAAGAAAAAGCTTACATGTTCCTATGTGAGCCATTATCAAATACTTCCCCACAATGCTTCTTTTCCCCCTAAAAGCAGAAAAAAACTCTGTCTTGTGTTGCCTTAATTTGGCCTTGAACAGAAAATTGGGCCACTGCCACTTTCTACAGTACTGTACAATTACATTGGGTGTGATTTATTCATTTAAAGTATTTGTATACTTTTCGCCACAGCCTTGAATCTGGAACAGTTAAATGGGCTTGCCAGGGCTAGGATGTTTTGGAGGGCTTTCATTCAAGGGGTCACCATGGGTTGGGGATGACTTGACAGCACATCACAACAAGGACTATTTGTATACTGTCTTTCATGAACTGGACTGAACTTCAAGGTGAAATGTGGAGAACATGAAGGATCTACCCTGACACGGAATAATCAACTCAAGTTATTGCTCACTGTCAGAGAAATATAACAGTTGCCTAGAGAGGTTGTGGTCTCTTCCACACTGGAAACATTCAGAAAGAACCTGGACAGGCATCTGGGATGGTGTAACATGGTGCCTTGCAACAGCAGGGGGTTGGACACAAGGACCTTCATGGCCCCTTCCAGCTCTTCTATTCTATGATTCATTGATCATGGCGATTGCTGATTTGCACTTTCTTGATTGTAATAACATAATGTGGAATACCCAGTACATACTTAACTGCTATAAAGATGGCTTCATCAACTTCTGAAGACCACCAGACTCGGTGCCCACTTAGCCCCACGAAGCAAGGTGTGCCACAGTGTAGGTGAAGCTGCTCAGATGCCCAAGTTTCCCTTCACCATCCACTCTTCCTCCACCACCTGATGGACCTGTGGAAGAGCCTCCTTCCCAAGGTGCTACAGGAGAAGGTAGCTGATTTGCATCATGCCTGGAATCAAATACACAAAGCTGGTGTGGATGCTGCAGGAAAGCTATCATATGGTCACATGGACATGTAGTCGCTGCTTCTGGTGACTTTTCCAAGGTAGTACCAGAGCAGAGCTACTGTTTGGGGCATTGCAAGAATCCAGCCATGGTATTCTAAACTTTATTAAAGTTTCAGTAGGAGAATCCTTGGAAGAGAGAACAGACACTGCTATGACCATAGGAGGAAGGTGTTCCATGTATGATGCCATGGAGGGAAGAACTTCAGGGAACTATGCACAGAAAATGGACACTGGATGGCATCCATTCCAAGATCAGTGGCAGTAGATGAAAATGTGCTTTGTTCAATCTCCTGTTGTATCAGCTTACAAAGTTTCCATGCCTCATGAACACCCATGAGCTTTCTCTGCTCTTCCTCCCACTTTAGTTCATGCTCTTTGCTAAAGATATTGGAATAGACGCTTCCAATAGAATAAGTGAACCAACACGCACTGAATTGGAGAGGGCCCTATTCCAGACAACATGGCTTGCATACTATTACACTTGTAGTATCGTAACTACCGCATCCATCCATTTGTTAGACAGACCCTTCAAATTATTATTTTAAAAAATCTTGAAAATACCTCTATTTATCCTCTTGTTCAGCCAGCCACTTGGATCATCACAAAGCCTTCATAATATCATTAAAACATTCCACCGCATCATAAAATAATTCTGAAGCAAATGAAGCAGTGTCGCTTAAATTATTCATTAATGCAACTGTGGGGATGGAGTGATAGGGTTGCATAGTTGGCGGTAATTGGAATATTGTAAGCAATCATCTAAGTAAAAGCAAAAGATACAGCCTGGATAATCACACTTTACATAATGGAAGAGTGTTGATGACCTCATGCATCTTTGGACTGAATGAACACAGATTCTCCTGCTTCATACAACATGGTGCCTGATGCTAATGAGGTCTGTGCAGATTTCAATGGTTCTGATAGCCAGTGAAGTGGGAATGCAGCCATGGTCCAGAGCTGGGTGGTGCAGGGGCTTCGGGGCTGCTATGGAAACAGCAGAGTGCATCTTCTCTTCCTGGGTTCCAAAGTAACATCTAGTCATACAAGAATGCATGCCAGAATATTGGTATGCTATTCAATTCCCTGACCACACAAGTTCTAGGAATGACATGTCCCATTAATGCTGTACTTTACAAGGAAGAGGAAAATCCCTAGTAGCAGCTTCATCTGCAGGTCTCTTATAATGTCTAGTTCAGACTGGGAGCATGTTTGGGGTGAGGAATCTATCTGATTCCCTGGGCTCAGCAACTTTACAGCGGACCAGAGTCTTGAATCCCTGACAAGCGTGTCCCATGTTCTCAGGGCGCTCACCAAGAATCAGGTCCCACATGCTAAGCACCGAATTAAATTCCCTGCAATAGAGGATAGTGTTAACCTGATTCTGAAAGGATACTAAGGTTGGCACCAAGCGGGCCTCAGTGGGGAGGTCATCCCAGAACTGGGGGCCCACCACTGAACAGGCCCTTCTCCTTGTCGCCCCTTTATCACTCCAACCAAGTGGCCCAGTGTTGTCATTCCTATATCTATTGGGGGGGGGGTATAGTGTGACAGCCCTTTAGTGCAGTCCAGAGATGTTCTTCAATGTCCTGTTGTGTGTATTTGTGCAGGGGAAGGAATGCAGTCAGGGGAGAGTTATGACATTATTTGTAGTGTCAGTGTGGTGGTGGTGGTGGGGAAACAGGGATTAATAGCCTACTCATTGGGGTGGTAGGTTCTGAAGATATTATGTAATCATCTTTTCTCTGCTTCTGCAACCAAAGTTGCAGTTTTCACCTGCATTTCCCTTCTGCCCAATGATCCTGACCCAGGTCAAGTGTAGTTTAAGCTGCAGAATTACTGAACAGTACAGACCAACCAGAGAGCCACAGAATCCGACTCTCTGGCATGTTTGGACTCCTTCCCATGCACAGCTCTTGCTTAGACGTGAGCTGAACAGAGGGGGATTTTGCAAATGCTCACAGAATGAAGGCTGCACAGTCGGCAATCTTTTTCCTTGTTGTGTGTGGTTCTAAAAGAGAAGTTCACATGGAAATACCTTCATTATATTTACATCCCAATCTCTCGCCAATCTCATTTTTGTAAGCACCTTTCCTAGTGCAATGCACTTTCTGAATGTTATTGCAGCCAATATACACATTTTGTGAATATTTTTCCGTATTGTGGGTTTTTTGTACACAATTTTTGGTTGGAGAACTCCACAGTAATATCTGAAGATGTGTACATTTTGAAAGATCAGCATTTCAGTTTGCATGTTGGTTTGAGAAGGCAAATGTGTACTTACCCAGCTTCCTTATAGCCTGGCCTGCCTGATCCTGCCTAATTTAGGAAGCTAAGTAGGGTCACACCTGGTTAGTATTTGGATGGGAGACTTGAGTGCTACATGCAGCAGGAGTTGGACCCGATGGCCTCCCATGATACTAGGATTCACAAAATGCAAAACTAACCTAATTCCACTCCTTTCTGTATTATAGGGTAGTACAGCCATAAGATTACAAGGAGAGAGGATATTGATCTATAAGAAACCTTCTTCACATGATACTGGAGGAAACAATAATTGGTGAGCTCTCCACCAATGAAGAATCAAAAGTGGAAGGACTGATGCCCTCACAAACAAAGGGGCGTGGTGTCGAGCATTACTGTCTTGTCTGTAAACGCCAATCCGTCTCACTGACAAATGTTCTCTCAACGTTCACACAATGGCTGGCCTCTCAATGTTCTCCTGTACCAAATGCAGCAGAGGAAGACATCTGCATCTTGGGGAAAGTGGCAACAGCAACCAATGAGATGGATGGGCTGCGTGTCCAGGAAAAGAATTGTTGGATAATAAGGTCAGAGAAACTGTAAGGCCTATTCATGCTAATGTACTCAGCCAACAATATTCCAGCTAGGAGGGAGGAAAATGGAGGAAAATTTCAATTCATCTATCTATGCATGCCATTTATATGCCTCCTTTTAAATATAAATTGCCTAAGCTGTTTCCCAAGTGAGATACAACTTTGCAGTGGTCATTTCCACCAACATCTCAAATAGTCATAGAATTACATGTACTGTTTCCAAAGTAATTTTAAATCAAAACAATGTGCAATAAATACAAGACATTCAGGATTATGGATGACCAAATGTGTGTGCGTGTGCATGCCCATCTGTCTGCCTGTCTGTCTGTCTGCCTGCCTGTCTGTCTGCCTGCCTTCCCTCCCTCCCTCCCTCCTACATTTCATTTTTCCAATCTTCAGTACAGTTCATCCTAAACTCAGAGAATTTCAATGCTGCCAGATTATGTAGTTAGTTCACTTGCTGGTCAAACCTTGTCTGTTTGTTCTGCTCTTTTAATAAGCCTAGACTGACAGTTTGCCAATTTTCAATTAAGTTTATACTTAAATGTGAAGTTTTGGGCATCCAAAGTCTGTATTTATACAATGCCATTTCTGACCATGTGAGATGCATGCTCCCAAGATGGGTTTCAATATCATGCATGTTTCAAAGTTCATGTATGCATAATGAGAGTTTGCTCGGAGGGGTAACTTATCTCACCTGAGGTAGGCAAATTTGGTATTTTTCAAGTAAGTAATGAAGTCACATAAGTAAGTTCTCCCATCACTCAACTTAAACTCAGTTCATCCCAAACTTTGACTGAAAAAAGAAAGGTTTACATATTTTTGCACACTTCCCTTAATATGTACAAATGCATGTAATTTCCAAGCCTTTTGCGATATAATGGATTTATTTTGCAATTAATTGCTTTATTTTATATTGTGTTATTTTCATGTCAATAATCATTTTGTGTGCATTTTTCACGTAAATACAGATTTTTGTACACATTTGAGAAACCTATTAGAAGGTGTGAATTTGGAAGACAACTGTCGCTTTCACACATTGGTAAAATATGGCTGCAATGCCCTGATTGTGCATTTTTCCCATATTATGTATTATGTCTTTAAAAGTATTTTTACCCCAGCTATATCCAAGATCGTCTCAAGACGGCTTACAAAAACAGCACTGTAACAACAGATTTGATAGTGTAATTTCATATCCAAAAATAGATGGCAAAAACAATTCTATAACGTATAAGAAAAACTCAACCATTATACTGCTGGGTAAATAAAAAGGTTTTGGCCTAGCACCAAAATGAATAAAACATTGGTGCCGGGCGCACCTCTCTGGGGACCAAATTCTATAACTGGGGTGCAGCTGCAGAAAAGGCCCTTCTCTGGGTAGCCACACTTCTAACCTCTTTCAAAGAGGGCTCCTGAAAAAGAGGAAGATCTCAAAGTTTGGGCAGGTTACGGTGCTTTCACTGCTGCATGTCATTCCCAGGTTTTAGTGAATAATTTTAATATCCTGTCTTCTTGTTTTTATTCCATGTTCTGCATTTTGATTTTAATTTGATATTTGTTTTCATGCTATTTTAACAGCCATTTTATAATAATGTTGGTCACCACCATGGGACCTTAGGCTAAGAATATAGGAAAAATGCTCTTCAGTACAAATAAATGAAGTGTGGCTTCTTCATTGAAGAACTCAGTTGGCTTGGTCCTGGAGATCTTTGAGAAATTAGCTTCACTTCATTTTTTAAGCAGAATTTGGTCAGTTTGCAATTTCCAGATCAAATATGGAGTGAGTTCCATCTGTGACTGAAGTCTGTACATTTCCAAAGTTAACAGTGTCTTTTCTGTATCCCCAAAACTGGTGAAACAGCAAGCAAATGTCTGAAAAATGCATGCAAGAAATTAGTCTTTTGAAAATTGTGCACAACTATGCTTTAATTAATGAGAGAAGAAAGCAAAGATGTGCACAACAGATATTAGAAATATGAATAAAATACATGCACATTTGATGCAAGAAGAAAAGATCAAAGTTCTCAATTTGATCCTGGCAAGAGCCAGAACCAGCTTCAAGAATCAATTTAGAGAATTTCCATGAACTTGGGTTTTGATGAATTGCACATGTTTTGTCATCCCCCTCCTTTCTCAGCCATCCAGCTTTGAGAATGATATGCAATTTAAGCAGAAGACTCACTGAGCATTTAGGTTTACAGAATATTTCCCCTTGAACCTAACTTATTCCATCAGGCAAGAATTTTTACTGAGTTGTTTGCAAAAGTTATCTCCGGAAAATAAAATGAGAAGCATGTGACTTGGTTTGATTTATCCAAACACACTTGATGGTTGGATTTCATTGCTGAAATTCACAAAGGAGAAAAGGTAGAATGGGTTGATATTTTCATTGTGAATGTTCTTACGTCTTTGCTTACAGGCCAAAGAGATTAGAAAGTGATGGACAGGGATGCCTGGACTTAGTTTCCAGTGGTGCTTCGTGTAAGAAGCAAAGTCTGTGACACATGCGTGTTCCCAAAACACTTTGCAACAGAAGCAAAAGGAGTACGTGTTCTTGCATACATGTTGGCACGTGCTTTGGGAGGTGGGAATGCTAATTGGTTCTCATTTGAATCAGTTTCCTGGTTGAGGGCACATTTATAAAGGGGATTTCAAGCATGCAGTTGGTGCCAAAAGTGGCAGATGGTAGAAGGTTAGCAAATTTCATGAAGGAATACTCATACAGTTTCTTTACCACTTTTGTGTTGGAAAAGAGAAAGGAGAAGAAAAAGGCAATGATTCCAGTTGCTTAGGGTAGTAGCAGATGTGATCTCTTGTATGAATTCATTCCTAATAGTTTTACAGAGTTATCTCAGAGAATAAGAAACAGGGTTTAATAACCCCCCAAGCAATTGGGAGAATCCCCGAGCAATCATTGCTTGTTCTTCAGAAATTTAATGCTCTTGGTTTCTAAAAAAAATCATTTCTGAGATTGCCATTTTCAAGGGTTTTGGGATGCTTCCGCTGTGCAGTTTGGAGCTGTGTCACTCATGCCTTTGTGAGGAATCACCACGGTTTGCATCTTCCATGGAAATGATACAGAAAGCACGCTCCTGGCTATTGCTGCTCCAATGAGCTCTCATCAATCAAGAAACAATCGTCCTCCTCCAATGGATGGATGTGGTGTGTAAATGCTTCAGAAAGCATGCAGGGAAGTTTTGTGTATGGCTTGCAAAGCATTGCACTGGGCAACTAAGCAGTCCCTGGAACTTTTTGCACATGGTGCAAATATATGCACCAAAAGCAGAGGGTAACCATTAGCAGGGAATCATCAGGATGGCAGCCAGAGACAAGCGGGGTCCCCCAGGGCTCTGTCCTGGGGCTGATGCTGTTCAATCTTTTCATCAACGACATGGAAGAAGGGGTGACCAGTCTGCTGATCAAATTCACAGATGATACTAAAATGGGGGCAGCGGCCACAACTGAGGAGCAGAAGGATCTGGACAGACTATGGAAGTGGGTAGGAGACAACAGGATGGCGTTCAATGTGGACAAGTGCAAGGTCTTGCCCTTGGGGCATAGGAATGGGTGTCATAAGTACAGGTTAGGGGACAAGTGGCCAGAGAGCAGCACTTGTGAAAGGGACCTCGGGGTGCTGATTGACTGCAGGCTAAACATGAGTCAGCCGTGTGATGTGGTGGTCAAGAGGGTGAACGCCACCCCTGGTTGCATAGCCAGAAGTGTGGCTTCTAGATCGAGAGAGGTATTACTACCGCTCTATATGACTGATGCACCCACAACTGAAGTATTGTGTTCAGTTTTGGGCCCCTCATTACAGAAAGGATATAGCCAGGTTAATCAGTGCAGCATAGGGCCACAAGGATGGTGACTGGATTGCAGGGAAAGCTGTATAAGGCAAGCCTGAGGGAACTGGGTCTTTTCAGCCTTCAGACTCTGAGGGGATCTGTTGGCGATATACAGGTATGTGAAGGGGTGTCACATAGAGGTGGATAGAGACCTGTTCTCCCCTGCAGAGGAGGGCAGGATGTGTTTCAACGGAGCCAAGCTCAGGGAACCAAGGTTCCATTTGGATGCCAGGAAGCACTTCCTGACAGTTAGGTCCCTGAGGGTATGGAATGGGCTTCCATGGGAGGTGGTTGAAGCCCCATCGGTGAGGGTGTTCAAGGATAGACTGGACATGCACATGGTAGGCAAGTCATCTTCAGAGCCGGCTGGAGCCGGGGGTCAGACTAGATGGCCTGGGAGGCCCCTTCTGACTCACTCTGTTTCTATGTTTCTAAATACCATCCCCACTCAAGTGGAGTCGGAGGTGAGAAGGAGGGCTGCTTTGGGTGCACATTCTCAAGCCTGCTAGCTGGAATCCAGAAGAAGAATCAGAGAAGAAAGAAGAAATGTTTGTGTGTGTGCGTGGGGGGAGTGCTTGGAATGTGGGCCATCTCCAGACATTGTGATGGGGGAGGTGGAGACACTTATCTCAAGGCCAGGTGGGTAGGAAGTCTCTGTGGATGACAGGGATGTACAGTTGGCAGGAGGGGACTTGGAGCAGGGGAGGTTCTCAGGCACAGACCAGGTGGCCCCGGCTCTTGACCTCATGACGTGGCATCAGCAGAGGAGGGTGGCCCAATTAGAAGACTGGCTCCTCAAGAGGAAGCATCCTTGCTTTCAAAAGGCCCCTCCTGAAGGGAGGGAGTCCAGGCTTGCTCATAAGGAGAGTTCCTGAAGGTGAATGCTAGAATGCTAGAGTCATTCTGGGTGTTTTGCAACTGGAAAATGCTCTGGTCAATAAAGAACATTTTGCAAGAAGTTCTGTGGCTCAGAATGTGTGAAGGGAAGAACCCCGGCTCACGACAGGTGGCATGGCTCTTCCCCCATCTTGGTTGAGCTGTGCCACAATCGCACTGAACACACAGCTCCATACAGCTGCCCCTTGGATATTCACTTCCTCTCCTTTCACCTCCTCCATACTATCCCTCTTCCGCCCACCTACAAAGGGCCAGCCAAAATTTTGCTAAAGCACTCCGACTGGAGTTTTGTATGCTATATTGTATATTTGTATTTCTATAGCACCCCATGGTCATGTGTGACCTGGATGCAGATCCAAACCATGCCACTGCCTGGAAAAGGACCTAAGGTTCCCCACCTTTTTCTTTTAGCCTTTTTCTACACAAAATTCCACATACCCTGAAGAGGATGTGGAAAAAGAAAAAAGAAACTCCACTGGCTGTAGCAGTAACATTTTCTCTTTTTCATTTAAAAAATGAAGGGTGGAGCTGTGAAGAAAAATGGGGAGGCGTAAGTTCTCCCCATGGCCCCAATCTAAATTGAGATTGCATCAATTTAGACTCAACGCATAGCTCCAATATCTGCGTTTAATGCATGTTGCATTTAATTTTGGCAGACAGGGCTGCTTCCACCTTCTGGGGGACCCCAGACAAGGCACTCACAGGGACCATCTCCCTCCGTGAGTTTGTGATGTTAATACCACATGTCACCAGCTGTCCATGGAGAGAGAGGGAGTCACCTTCTTCTCTCCATTTCAGGGGGACAGGCTTGTTACTCCCCATTTCCTAACAAACTGATGAAGCAAGCTCGCTTGGCCAGCTGGACAGATCACCAAGCCTTTTCCACCCAGCCAGGGGCTCATCCTAGAAAGGAGCTTTGCAGGGAAAAACACTTGGGAAAAGTGCCACTGGGAAGTCAGTGGGGAAGCGTCATCACCCTCCGTCCCATTACCCACATGTGTCATTGTGGGTTCTCTGGAATCCCTCTCGATCATATTCCATATTCCAATTTACACATAAGTACTCCTGCAGACTTACATCATTGCCATGTGCCTAATCTAAAACGTGCCCAAATTTCAGTTTCCTTAGCTTCCCCCACACCTTAAAACCCAAAATATGCCTGGGGCCAAAAAATCCCTATAACATCCATAGGAATAGTTCTATGAAGTATTTCTGAACTGAAACAAACAGAATTAAAATCCATTGAGGGAAAGCTTTGCTATGATATTTTTAAAGTGAGTAGGTCAAACTATTGCTATGCCAAGAGAAGGTCAATAGGACAAGGACTGTTATAAAAAGTTTCTTGTTTTGCACAGCCTCAGGAAGGATTAAACCTGTAATTACCTGTACTTGCTGATAGCTGAAAGCCATTCTTAGGTTGATTGAAGCCTCCTGGGGGGAAAATTGAGCCAGTACAAGGACTTTTCATAAGTCGCATTTTACTTCTTTGAAGCACTTTTGCCTGGGGTAAAAAAATGCACCTAAATTTAACAAACATTAGTTATTGGTTAACACAGGGTAAGAGTTAAAACAGATTCCCACATCCTGTTGTTTAGGCAAAGTCAGTAAATTTACAGAAAATTCAGTAAATTACAGTAAATTCCAGGAAAATAAATATGGCAGCCTGGGTGAAGTGTGAAGGAGTTCGAGGCATTTAGCTCAGCAATACTTTTTAAATGCCCACATTCTGACTTCATTCCTCCCAGCAGGCATCAGTCCATGTTCTCCAAAGCACTGCACGCTTTAGCCTCAGTAGCAGGGTATGAAGGCTGTTTATGCAGCAAACCTTTCTAAATTAGTGCAAATTGTACACGTTATGTCTATATCCCTCTTCCTAACAGTGCACATGCCAACAGGAATGCAGTTGAAATGAGGCACTGAGGAGAAAGAGGATGGAAACAGCATACTTGAGAAAATCTGAAATTTGGAAAAGTATAGAAAGTCTTTAAAATCAGACAATTGAGCAAGCTAATACACAAAGGGAGGAGAACCCCCTTCCAAGTCTAATTAAGCTCGTAGGCATGGGTTCCAGAGTTCCGACACGGTTGGATTATTTTCTTGAAACCACAGAAAGATTCATTTATTTGTTCGAAGGTTTCCACATTTCACCATGGCTTCTCTGGTCATCTGGACCAGAAATTGCTGTTTTACCATTGTTGGTATGGAAATACCAGAGAGTCCACCAGCACAAGCAGCCATGAAAGTGACCCCTTCTAGCCTTCAACCTCTACTGCTCTCATCACAGTAACAATCATTCTTCACTTTATTCCCACTGGCCAAGCAATGTGTCCAGCTGGGACTGATGGAGGGAATGGAGCCTGCCATGGGAGGGTGTGGCTGGCTGAATCCCTGAAGAGACAAAACCGAAACTCTGCCTTGCAGATTTCACTTCTTTTTTTGGCTGTGGTTGCTTTCTGCTCCCCCTCCCATGCTGATCCTTCAATGTCATAGCTGATCTGGAAGATGATACAGGTCCCCCAGGCAATTCTCGCAAAGTGGAATCAACCAGTATCTGCCACCCTTTTCTTGCAATGACTATATTTCTGTCAAAACCGATGTGACTTCTTTGTTTTATGTACCAGAAGTTCACTAATGCAAACAAATTGTTCTTTCCCGTCACATGTGTAAGAATCTGTGAGAGCAAATGTTAGCTAATCAGCCTTCTGACCCATGAATGGATTTCTCAGTTGCAGGGAAACCCAGCGTGTCCCTTCACACGTCCATAAATCACCAGTCCACAGAAAATACTTCGAGTGTGTGTTGCAGATGTCCTTGGTAATTAACACACCTCTTCTTTAGTGGAAGTAATTTATTCAAAGGTCTTTCAAATTTTTAATGAGTATCTCTAGGTGTGGGACCAGCTTGCCTTGATTTTACTGGGAAGGCCTGCCCAATTTCAGAAGGTGGGCTATTACCATTCCAAGCACACCGTTATGGGATTTTTAAAAAGGATTTATAGGTCCTAGTAGTGTAGGGATGTATATGAAGAGGCCTCATTTCTATTGGCTTTTGAAGGTGGGGAGGCTTCTGGCCACAACAGCTGTGGGGAAGAGGGAGCCATGATGGAACATAGATCAGGCAGGAGAAGTCTGAGAAAGAGCGATCCTCCATATCTCCCGGAAGCCACTAGTGAGTGGAGTCACCACTGAAAATTGCCTGCAGTGGAGCTAAGAGAAGTGATGTGGGTCCCATTCAAGGAAAAGCTTGGCAGGAAGTCCAAACCAACATGAGAAGATACGCTCAGGAGGGATTGGTCTACCTCTCTCAAAATGGCCACTGGTTTTGGTAAGTGTGTTCTGTAAAGAAGGATCCAGCTCATGTGAAGAATCCTGTTCCAGTGAGTAATCTGGGAGCTTCCCTCATCTGTTCTCCATCACAAAAAATGGAAATGTTTTTTTTGCTGAGTCAGCTCTGGACTTGGCTCTGACTAAGCTGCCGTATTAATCACAGGCCTCCCTGTTATTAGCATTCCCTCCCCTAAAGTTTATATATTTGTGTTTACACATAGTGCTCTCTGTTATGGTTCTTGCAATGCTCTGAAACACTAATAAAGGGCATATTTCCCTGCTCAATTTAACCCCCTTAATTCCCAAATGGATGCAGCAGTCCCGCTTTGGCTTGTTGCTTCAAAATTAAGTGCCATAACTAATTAATCATTGACATTATACTTAATTAATAGCATTGCTTCTGCTTACAGAATCTCCCGTGTAACCCAGTCTTGCTTTTTCCAATTCAAACAGATAGTTCATGCAATCTGAGCAAGAAATTCCACCATTGTGCTAAATCTACATGGGTGCCTACTTAGCAGGCAAAAATTTTGATGGGTGAAGTGGCAAGCAACAAAAAACAATAATAGCAACACGAAGCATAACAAAACCCTCTGTGATGGAAACTGGGTGAGGTAGAAATGAAAAAAAGAACAGATTGTGCAGATGATGTACAATGTTGTTGTTGTTGTTGTTTGTAAGCCATCCAGAGACTGTGGTATTGGATGGCATATAAAAACTTTAGATAGATAGATAAATAGATAGATAGATAGATAGATAGATAGATAGATAGATAGAGATGATGACGACGACGACGATGATGATGGAAGGAATGACTTTTGCTCTCTCTGAGCCCAGATCCCTTTAAATAATGCTTCTTCTTCAGCGGAACCTGGGCAGTCTTAGCCCTTCATGGAATCACACAGCTAATGGGATAACGAAATAAAACACCTAGATAGCTTGATTTAATGATGTTATGATGCCAGTAGGGCAACAAAGGACACAGTGGCAGCTCATGACATCAAGTGACTTCTCCAAGTAAGGGGTGTTTGCAACCGGGCTGTGGGGAATAGTTGCACTGATGCTTCCTTGAAGATGCATGGTACTTCCCCTTCACATAGAGACATTAGCGCTCCTTTGGATCCATCTGCTCACAACACATTCCCTGGCAAGTTGTTACTAGCCCAGAAGGGCACAGATCAAGAGAGCATCCATTGCTTTACTCCAGCGCTTTCTCCGCATCCTAAGACTACAACTGGAATGCATCCCACAAACCTGGACAAAAGGTGGAACCAGGCAGTTGAAGTTCATCATGGACTCACATGACACATGTAATGTAGAACTGGTTCTTGGGGGATCCTGGAAACAATTCATTGGAAAGAAAAAATGGCTAATATGCAATAAAAGCTACTCCAGAATCTCTACTCCAACATTGTAGAGCATGTTTCTGGAATGCAGCCAGTATTGTGGCTTGCCAGCCTTCAAAAAAAGTTATGATCATATATCATCAGTATAGACAGTAATCAGCAAATTTGGCTCATGTCCCATCAGAGCCATTGAGAAAGTAGCCATCAACAGATCTTTGGCATAAAGTCTCATTAATTTACTTCCTTGTGCAATGTAAGGTTAACTTCTCAGCTTTCTTGAACTCATTGCCAATCAATTTAGTACAATCATCTCTAGATTTAGCATAATGAGAGAATGCAGGAAGAGGAGGATCTTTTCTTGAGCATTCCAGAGAGCAGGACATGGGATACCAGGCTCAAGGTACAGGAATCCAGATTCCAGCTGCACATCAGGAATAACTTCCTGGCCATTACAGCAGTACGACATTGGAACCAATGACCTAAGGAGGCGGTGGGCTCTCCCACACTGGAGGCATTCAAATGCAGCTGGACAGCCATCTGAGAGGGATGAATCCTTCACTTAGAAGGGGATTAGACCCAATGGCCCTCTGGCTCCTTCCAGCTCTCCATGATTCCCTGATTCCTTTATTCGTATCTGCATCAGCAACACACTGTATATGCTATCCCTACTAAAGATTTGCAATATTAGTTTGGCCTCACTAACTTCTTTTTATGTGGAAGAGTGCTGGCACGCAGCCTTAGAAAAGGATGCTGCCAGATTCCAAAATGTCAACCTTTTTTAAAAAAAAAGTTTGTATTATTTTGATAGCTATCAAAATGTCACTTCTTGGTTCTAAACGTTTTCTGATTGGAAAAATACCACAGCGGCGCTAATTAATATTAGCGTACAGACTCTGACTTCGCAACTAAGGGAGCAGATGGACCAGATGTTCAATAAGTACAAATATTATTGGTAGAAAAGGTATTTAGGCTTGCTATTAAAGAGTTTCCTCTGAGCTCTCTGACTAGGTTTATTCTTACTATGAAGTTAATGTTGCATATTCCTAGACCCTCACTTATCTCTTTCACCACGGTGCCTTATTATGTTGTACACCTGGAATCTGGCAGCAAAGCGAGGGTGACCATGGTGGGAAAAGTGCGCACACGCACACACACACACACACACACACACACACAAAGAGGGCATTTTCAACTTTGTTCAGAACAGCTGCACTGTGTGTTCCTGACGGAATGCATTATTGTGCTGGAGAAACTGTATCATTAATTAACATCCATCATTAGTTTTGGAAGAGTTTCAAAACTTCATGGAGGAAAAGGCTGCCATTCTGTAGTCTCTTGGAAGGAAGCCCCTTGTGAGTGTGGAAATCTCTGTGAACGCCATGCACACATTTTATCGTTACTAAGGAATGGCGATTGCTTAGTGGTTGCAGACTTTCATTGCATGGAGGAGTTGTGGGGATCTCCGAAAGGGACCTCGGGGTGCTGCTTGACTGCAGGCTAAACATGAGTCAGCAGTGTGATGCGGTGGTCAAGAGGGCGAACGCCACCCTTGGTTGCATAGCCAGAAGCGTGGCTTCTAGATCGAGAGAGGTATTACTACCACTCTATACGACTCTGGTGCGCCCGCAACTGGAGGATTGTGCTCATTTCTGGGCTCCACATTACAGGAAGGATATAGCCAGGTTGGAGTCAGTGCAGCGTAGGGCCACAAGGTTGGTGGCCAGTTTGCAGGGGATGCCGTATGAGGCGAGAATGAGGGAACTGGGTCACTTCAGCCTGGAGAAGAGGAGACTCCGAGGGGATCTGTTGGCGACATACAGGTATGTGAGGGTTCCAATGGAGCCAAGCTCAGGGAACCAAGATTCAAGGTGGATGCCAGGAAGCACTTCCTGACAGTTAGGACCCCTAGGGCATGGAATGGGCTTCCGCGGGAGGTGGTTGAGGCCCCATCGGTGAGGGTGTTCAAGGCTAGGCTAGACATGCACATAGTAGGCATGTCGTGAGCGGAGCTGGCTGGAGCCAGGGGTCAGACTAGATGGCCTGGGAGGCCCCTTCTGACTTGGTCTGTTTCTGTGTTTCTATGTTTCTATCTTCATTAATATTGCTGGTATCTCCAGCTGAGAATATCAGACAGCAAGTGTTGGGGGAAGCGCATTGGTCCAAGACCCAGTGAACAGCGTGGGCAATGCAGGTCTGATTCAGGATAGGGCTTCATTTCGGGATGTGACAAAGTTCCACAGAATCTGTCCCTCTAGCACTGATGGGCTTCCTCTTGAGCATGGCCCTATTATGGAAAGTGAACTGAGCCAAGAGGAATTCTACAAATGCTCGCAGAAGGAACAATGCACAGCTGGCAAGCTTCTTCTGCGTCATCTGCAGCAGCACAAGCAAAGGTTGCTGTGTTAACATTGGGCACACCTGCCAGGAACTCAGACTCACAGGTGTGTCAAAGGAGATTTGCATCCAGCAAATCCCCCCACAAATAGATTCTTCTCATGTCTCTACTGTCATTCATCTGTTAAGATGCAACATTATGGATGGATGACTCTGTGGGTTTCACCTTTCCCAGCATTTAGATTATTAAAACCTCAACTTTCTTCTTTCTCATATATGAACAATTTTTCAGATTTTCCTACGTTCTTATCAAAAACCGGCACAAAATTCTCACTCACCTGCACCATCCAGATGAATATTTCCAGCATGGAGATGCTGCTGCTATATGAGCAGGCATAACAAGCTGTCAACCAAAAACAGAGGTGGCCACATGTAATTCAGTATTATCATGGGTGAACACACACGGATTCAAAGCCCAGCTTTACGAATGCAGCACCTCAAGGCCTGGATGGAGAGATCTCTCAGCTTTCCCATAGTCAAGCATTTTCAAACCCAGGATTTTTTGCCCCAGTGTTCAGAATGATGTACATTGTAGTCAATGCTTGTCAAAAATTCAGCTGAAGTCGCTCTTCATCCACCTCTGGATCCTGCACGGAACAGGACTGCAGTCGAGGCATTTTGCTAGTGAGCATAATCAGAGGCCATTTCAATATTGTTCATGGCTTCTGTGCAGCCGACCACAAAACATGTCTGATTATTGGATTGCCATCAGAATTCAAATGGCTGATTCCCGGTCCCCTTTTTGGAATTCCATCGTTCTTATCGCACAGTCAGGACTGAGTGATTGGCTCCATGCTGTCATTTCAGAGGCAATTCATCACCAGATCTCTTCCAGTGTCAAGCTCATTGAAAAGACACATTTAGGGGACTCAAGCCAGAGAACAGAAGCCATTAGAATGGTGTGTGATTGCAGACCTCTTCTTACATTCAAAGAAGGCACTTGACACTGATGTGTTCGTTTCTCAGACAAGCTCATTGCTTGCAGGCCTCTTGTTTCCACCTCTTGAATCCAAGAATCCCAGAGACCCAAAGGTAAATGGGAAAGTTCCAGTCATTTTCCGAGTGCATCCACCGACTTGGGACTGAGATGTGACCACTATTAGAACTCTTTTCCCATCAGGCTGTGCTGTGGGTATCCTTCACCTTTCCACATCTCTGGTGAGGGTTCGAGATAGCTGAATATTCACTGCAACCTGAAGGCTCAGTTGATACTGTCAGAATCCCGGAATTTCAGTTCTTGAGGAGGAAATAAAACTCGGGTTCGTGGGAAAGATCAAGCATTCAGACCATCTGTGGCTTTATTGTTTGGCTCAGGTTCCTGCGGTAGACTCAAGATAATGCATTACCGGGCAGGCAGATGGTGCAAAGTTTCAATACAACTGCAGGGTATTTTACACCCTCTCGGTCACATACAGGTACAGAGCAATTGATGACAGAATGCAGACATTGCAATAAGAGTCTGAGGTCATCACATACAGAACAGATAAAGGAAGCTCAGCCAATCATACAGTGATAATGAGATTACAATAATTCTAATTGCAGTGTATTGACACTTTAGTTGAGTAACTTGAACCCATTCCCAGGTCTACTTAGACATGTAAATTCAAGCTACTGAGAAACTATTCATGAACTCATAAGTAATGCATCCGCACCATTCTGATTGGCCAGGGCGCATGGAGCACTCTGGGCTAGCAAAATAGAGACTTCCTGGTAAACTGTGAATTCCAACAAGGATTATTTAGTCATTGTGAAGGTCAATATATTTGGATTGAATGGACTGTCTACTGTAACTTACAGCTAAAGGTGAGAGAAAGGAGCGGGGGAGGAATGCCATTTTAAACAGTGACTTAGCTTGGAAAGCTGGTGCCTTTGAGAAGGAGTGCAGGATTGATTCTACAACCCAAAAGCACACAGAAGCAATGTTTTTCTGTCAGGATTTATCCAAATTTTCCCAACAATACCACCTTGGACTAGGGTTTTATTATTACATAATCGGCCTTCCCCAACCTGGTGCCTTCCAGACATGTTTGGACTACAACACTCAGAATTCCCAGTCAATGGCCCTGCTGGATGGGAATCCTGGGAGTTGCAGTCCAAATGCCTCTGAAGGTTGGGGAAGCATGATCTAAATCAATCTATATTGAGAAATACAGAGTGTAAACTAATTTAAAGATGCCATCCCATGCCCGTTCAAACAAGTCCTACAGCTACCAGCATTTCTGCGGCATGACTGACTGAAGAATGCTGGAAGTTGTAAGACATTTTTCTTTCTAACATTCACAGGATTGATCCTTAGTAGAAAAAGGTTCAAGTAAAAGAAAAGAGGTAAATAAAACTGTAGTAGTAATTTACTCATCAGTCAGAAAAAGCCCCTCTGATAAGAAAAGTGTAGCTAATGCCAAAAGCAAAGTAGGCTTGGTCCATGCCTGATCCAAAATGACAGGACATTTCAAGATGGGATGGTGTAAATTGGTGTCCTGCAACAGCAGGGGGTTGGACCAAACGGCCTTGTTTGTTTGTTTGTTTAGTCACGAAGTCATGTACAACCCATCATGACCCTGTGGACAACATTCCTCCAGGCTCTCCTGTCCTCCACCATCGCTTGGACTCCACCCAAACCCAAACCCACTGCCCCAGTGACTCCATCCAGCCACCTCATCCTCTGCTGTCCCCTTCTCCTTTATCCATCAATTGTTCCCAGCATCAGGCTCTTCTCCAGGGAGTCCTTCCTTCTCATTAGGTGGCCAAAGTATTTGAGCTTCAGCTTTAGTATATGACCTTCTAAAGCCCAGTCAGGGTTGATTTCCTTTAAGATTGACTGGTTTGTTCTCCTTGCAGTTCAATGGACTCTCAGGAGTCTTCTCCAGCACCAAAATCCAAAGGCTTCTTAGACCCTTCCAACTCTACTATTCCAGGAGTCTATGTCATTCCACGGGTAGGACCCATCACACTACAGGGCCTACATGAGGTCTTTCCAGGTGGCATCACCAGGACACCTCTGTGATCAGGTGAGATGGTAAAGCAAGAGCTCTGCCTTCAAGTGAACTGGTCCCAGTTGTCCAAAACTTTCTAGACCCTTATGAGAATTAGAAGTGCCATCAACTGTTGGCTCAAGAGAAATTCAGTGAGAATTTGGAGGGTGCAGTTCAACTAGAATATCACTAGACATTCCAAATGAGGGTAAAAGAATTCTGATTCGATCAGCAGCATTCCTTGGAGTGGGAGTTGATATACTTTTGCTCCACACAGCCTCTTTCTGGCCACAATATGCAATGAAGTAGCCTTTAATCTTAATCATTGTGTACTTAATTGCTCTGAAAAGAGGATGGAAATGTCAGATTTTATTTCCAGACTCTCTTCATCGGTTGTAACAACAGATGAGAATGGGATTAACCTTTTGTGGATAATATGGCAACAAGCACCGTTACGAATAGAATAACAATTACATTTTGAATCATGCTTAGAAGATTATTTATTTATTAAAGGCTTTTATATACTGTTCTCTCAGTGCATTACTCTCAGAACAGTTTACAAATGGTAATAAACATTAAAATAACATAATGATGCATAAAATCCATATAAAAATACAGAAGAATGCAAAAAAGAACGATCATAACAAAGAATCATAACATATTGAACCAGATAAAACCAATCATTATAGATAAAAACCAGTATAAAATCACACCTCTAATTCAGAGTTAAAATAGCAGGAAAATAAAAAGCTTTTGACCTAGAGCTGAAAGTCCAGTCAACAGATGGACTACCCTGTTCTGGACCAACTGAAGTTTCTGGACCGTTTTCAAGGGCAGCCCTGTATAAAGCACAGTGGTAACACATGAGGTTACCAAGGGTGGATTACGATTGCTAGTTGGAGGTGAGCTAACTAATGTTACTGGGATGAAGAAGAAGGAAATTTCTGAGTGTCACATAGTGGCTAAGAGTGCAGGACTGGGACTCAGGCAACCTGGGTTCTAGTCCCTGCTTAGCCATGGGGCCAACTGGGTGACTTTTGGCCAGTCACAGGTTCTCAGCCCAGTCTACCTCACAGGGTTGCTGTTGTGGGGATAAGATTGAGCTGTAGGAGGAGAATTATGTAAACCACTCTGAGACTTTTGTAAGAAAAAAGGTGAAATATAAATCTAATAAGCAAATAAATAACTGGCAAAAAGTGTATGAAGTCTTATCTTTACCACTGAAGATACCTTTGCAGATCTGTCCTCTGTGCAGGCAGACAAGTGGTAGCATTGTTCAGATTTTGTGCTTAACTGCTGATATTTATTTCTGCACGTGCAGTTTTTGGAGTCCCCATTTTAAGCCATGGCAGCATTCAAAGTGATGTACAACATGCAATTTCCGTGCTAATAAGCAAGACAGCGGTTCTCTGTTTGCATAAATCCACTTAATACAACAATGAATTCCTAGCACTTTTGTATGGAGTAGATTGTGGTTCTCAAGTGCTCTGAAAGATTGTCCTGTCTCCTTGTTTTTGCTTTCCTGGAGCCTATTCTAAGTACACCAATCACCCTTGTCCCTTTGGAGCTGCGCAACCCCAATAAAAATGGCCCTACTGCTCTTAAGGACCCCTCTTTCAACACTGCGCTACCCATTTTAGCCCCAAGATGGATACATTTAATATAGATTCTTTTTTCTTGGGTGATTCATTTGTGATAATGCAGGCACCAGGTTCTGTAAATCTGTATAAGTTCATTTTAAAATGTAAAGCCAAAAGTGCTTTATAATACAAGAAGAGTATCAGGAGGGAGTGATGAGGTTAGAAAGTTCTCCATTTCTATTTAATATTTAAAAAAAGGCATAGCAAGAGAGAGAGAATAAGAGAGAGAGAGAGAGAGAGAGAGGTGAGAGGTTTGTTGTATGAGCTGAGACCCTCGGCGGGGAAGCACTGCTATGGTTTTGCCGAAGGATTTGATGCTCTTACGTCCATGATGCAAAGAAAAGATGCTGATGGGAAAACATGTGGATTGTTCCTTTAAAGGAAAAGCTTCAAGACTCATAAGATCATCTTCCCCACCTTTTTACCCTCCAGATATGTTGTAGGACTGTCAGCAAGTTTCTATCCCCACCCCTGTAAGTGTTCAGTAGATGGCCCTTAATCGTAAAACTCCCGCTTTGCCCCAAATGCTCAGACAACCCTGGGTGTATTTAGTTTGAAGCAAGCACATTCTGTGTGCTCCATCCACTTCATGTGCCTATGTTGGGTGATGGCATCCTGCAGTGCTGTTGTGGCATTCTGACAACCATAAGTTGGGGCATCAAAGGGTTTAAGCCTAGGCGATCCATCTGGGTGATCTCCGAAGGCCAGACTGGGACAGCAGAAGGACTCGATTTGCCTTGAGGCTCCTCATCACTTGGTCATCACATTGTAAAATGTTTTAAAACTGCTCCTGGATTGTATTATTTTATAACTGAGATGGTGAACATGTTTCTCTCCAGCTATTTGTGGTCTCCCATATGGGATGTTGGAAATTGCTGTTCAACACCTGGAGGAACACAGCCTTCCCCAGTTTGAGGTTCCCCAGATGTCTTGAACTTCAGCACCCACCAGTTCCCACCTGCACGATCTCTTGGCCATCTGGACTGAAGCTGATGGGAGTTGTAGTGCAAAGCATCTGAAGTCAGGAATGCTGGGGTGGTAGACCTGGAGGGAGGGAGACCTGGATTAGGAAACTGAGGTAGAAGATAGGGATGAATAAGGAATGGGAAAGGAGGAACTTGGGATTATTTTAAAATAGTGAATATGGTAGAAAGCAGATTCAGCCATCCATAATTGAGACATCTCCATGGTTAAATACACAGATCTGCCACCATCATATCTAGTTTGATCTTAAGACACAGAAGATGAAATTGTGTGGGGGAAAACAAAATCATGAGAAAGAATACCTTTTCTTCATCCCAACATGGCAGTTCATTAGGCAGTTTCATACAGAGATGTGAAAGGACGGGATGATTAAAGACCAGCTCAAGTGTAAAAAACGAACACAAAAAAGGAGGAGGAGGAGGTGAGAAACAAGAAGAATGGGAAGAGATATAGGCTGCTTGGCATCTGGGACAGTCACTAAACCATCATATGATTCTCCCAGTGTGAGTGTAAGAATGGCTGCTGTCACTGGTTGCCACTCTGCTGGCCATGAGGACTGGCTGCATGGAAATTATTTTTCCTGACTTCTTGGGAAGTGCTGGGTAATTCTGGAAAACAAAACTGAAGACAAAACAAAGCAACCAAAAAGGCTTGGGGATGGAGAGAGTGTCCCTTGGTCTTTGCATGAATCTGCAGGCCACCAGTTTCCATCTTCCACTGAACAGGGGCCCTTGCAAATAATGGGCACAGTGGGCAACTGTCCTGGATCTGTTGGAGATCTTTGCTTTGGTAGATCCACCTGGTCAGATTAACCTCTCCATGTCCACTGAGACTGTGAGGCACAGAAGCAGAAAGCATTGCAGTGAGCTCCAAAACACCAGACGGACTCTTTGCAAAGCAAATCTGGAACAGCACTCGGCACCTACAAGGAAAAGCAACTCTAAGACCCCTCTAGTAAGCTGGAAGATAAGCCTCTGCACATTTGTTTGTTTGTTTATTTATTTATTTATTTGGGATACTTGTATTCCACCCCAATCGCATAAGCCTCGGGGCGGTTTCCAGCAAATAAGTAACAATACAAAAATATAAAAATTGGACACATCCAGGCAATAAATAAAACCAATAAATAATTGAACAATTAATTAAAATAACATTTAAATAAAAAGGTCTTGGCCTGGTGCCGAAAAACAAATAGTGACAGTGCCAGGCGGACCTCTCTGGGGAGCGCATTCCATAGGCGGGGCGCCACCGCAGAAAAGGCCCTCCTCCGGGTACTCGCCCTCCTAATATCCTTTACGGAGGGCTCCCGGAGGAGGGCCTCTGCCACTGATCTTAGAGGGCGGGAGGGCAAGTATGGACACAGGTGCTCCTTTAGGTAACCAGGCCCCAAGCCATTAAGGGCTTTATAGGTAATCACCAGCACCTTGAATTGGGCCCAGACTTCAATGGGGAGCCAGTGAAGCTGACGGAGGACTGAGGTTATATGAGAACAATGACCAGTCCCTGTCAGCAACCTGGCAGCTCTATTTTGCACATACTAGGAATGACTGTAGAGCCCAGACTGGGGGCTTTCCCCCCTTTCAGTAGCTCTGGGACTCGCCGCTCAGGTCAGCTAGTGGAGCCTACAAACACCCTCTAATGGGGTAGCTCATCTCTCTCGACAACTGGTCATGGGGTCAGGGGCAGGGGAAGGCAACAGCTGTCCCTCCTTCCCTTCTCTGACTGCTCCTGTCTCTTCCAAAGCATCGCTGCTCTCCCGGCTGGCCTGAGAACCTGTGGGCAACGGCCTTGAGGTGCTTCAAAGACCTCTACCTGGTCTCCTCAAACTCCCATTTCTCAAGGTTCCTTCTTCAGAATCCTGGCCATGCTGACCCTGGGATACTCACCAAGTCGGCTGTTGGCTTCGCTCACTACGGGCAGAGATAGAGATGATACAGAGAGGGCATTTCTGTGGGTACACACACACACTCCACCATAACCTGATCCAGGCAATCAAAACCTTTTGGCAGCAGTGCGCAACTCACTCCAGCCTGCTAAAGCCATTCTCCAGATAACCATGTGCCTCCTCTCCTTTCACCTTTCCTGGACCACTGATCATTTGGTGTTATCTGGCTGATGGGCCAGCAAGAACATAAGAAGCCTGCTGGGTCAGAGCCAGGGCCACATGGTCCAGCATTCTGTCCACACAGTGGCCAGACATCTGCCCAGAGATCTGACAAGTGGGACACGAGAGCAGCCGCCGTCCCTGCCCAAGCCCACCAGCAACTGGTGTACGTAGCCCTCTGATACCCAAGGTAGCATGTAGCCCTCTGGACTGGTAGCCATGAATAGCCTTCTCCTGCCTGAATTTGTCCAGTCCCCTTTCAAAGCTGTCCAGAATTGTGGCTTTCATTACATCTTGTGTTCGCAAATTCCATCATTTAACTATGTGCCGTGTGAAGAAGTTCTTCCTGTCACGGATGGGTATGATCTGCCCAGTCAATGAGATCCTGATTTCATACTTTGCATGAAAAATAAGACAGGCTCAATAAAGATTGCAAGAATTTAATAAACCATCCAACACTTTGGAGATAAGAATAACATTAATTAACTGAATACTTCTATAATTTATTAGAAAACTCGTCAATTCCCTGCCTCCTGTATAATAAGAGCAAGAAATTCTTGCTTTCTCAAGAAATAGACTTCACTTTGCTAAATATATGCCCTCAAAGCACCATTTTTAAAAAGTTCATAGCTTCCTTATACACAGTTTTTATATTTGGCAAGCAAGCAATGGTTTCCCTGGGGATTTTTTGAACATTAGTACTATAATTGCCTGCACTGCTAACTACACCAAAAGCAGTATTGCAGAAGGTAATTTATTAAATTTTTATGCATATTAACTGGATAAATAATGATTTGTAAAATTGTGCAGAAGTTACATTAAATTGCTCAGTGGTTAAATCTGACACTGTTTATATTTTTCTTCTCAAATTATTAAGCCACCCTTTCATTTACAAATTTGTATCTTGTAAAATGCTTCATGTTTTTTATGGGATGCCAGTTTAACTTTGAATGTTCCACTAAATGAATTGTCAAGCATAAACTTTATTTAAGGTACCACTGCTGAACATTTATTTCAGGATGGGGTTGGCATGAATTAATGCTGGAAGGTCAAAAGGGCATTTCCATATTATTATTATTATTATTATTATTATTATTATTATTATTATTATTATTATTA